>NC_092096.1:26224470-26332475 GCF_045679555.1 Salvelinus alpinus
AGACGCTTGTGTTGCAGGGTCAATAAGACGCTTGTGTTGCAGGGTCAATAAGACACTTGTGTTGCAGGGTAAATAAGACGCTTGTGTTGCAGGGAAAATAAGACGCTTGTGTTGCAGGGTCAATAAGACGCTTGTGTTGCAGGGTCAATAAGACGCTTGTGTTGCAGGGTCAATAAGACGCTTGTGTTGCAGGGTAAATAAGACGCTTGTGTTGCAGGGAAAATAAGACGCTTGTGTTGCAGGGTCAATAAGACGCTTGTGTTGCAGGGTAAATAAGACGCTTGTGTTGCAGGGAAAATAAGACGCTTGTGTTGCAGGGTCAATAAGACGCTTGTGTTGCAGGGTCAATAAGACGCTTGTGTTGCAGGGTCAATAAGACGCTTGTGTTGCAGGGTAAATAAGACGCTTGTGTTGCAGGGTAAATAAGACGCTTGTGTTGCAGGGTAAATAAGACGCTTGTGTTGCAGGGTGAATAAGCTGTGTTGCAGGGTAAGTAAGACGCTTGTGTTGCAGGGTAAATAAGACGCTTGTGTTGCAGGGTCAATAAGAACGCTTGTGTTGCAGGGTCAATAGACGCTTGTGTTGCAGGGTCAATAAGACGCTTGTGTTGCAGGGTCAATAAGACGCTTGTGTTGCAGGGTAAATAAGACGCTTGTGTTGCAGGGTAAATAAGACGCTTGTGTTGCAGGGTCAATAAGACGCTTGTCTAGGAAAAGATGAAAAGTTTCAAAAGGCTAAAGCTTGCACATGAAGAGAGAACATCCTATTTTGTGTGTTTTCCTGCCCTGGGAATAGGCAAAGTGTTGGTGTGTCTGCTTAATCCCTGTGGATCCCTGTGGATTTTTCTATCCTGTGAATTTATTTCTCTGGTTGTCTGATGAGGCAGTACATTAAGGAGTTCTCCTCGTCTTCATGTTTTTGATTAGCTCTGTTGTAGAAGGAAAATATTCACCAGTTTGTAAATTGTTAATGAATGACAAAACAATAAAAAAGTTTCTTATTTTTTAGTTGCATTTTCCTGTTTTTGTCCCTACTAAAAAAACATTGAATCTCTTTTCAATATCAGTCACTCATTTTTTTTCACATCTACTGTCTCTTTTATTCACTGTCAGGCTTTTTCTCTCTTGCTCTCTCGTTCTCGCTCAATCTCTTTTTTTGTCCTCATGCAATTCTTTCCTTTTCCTCCGTTAACCATGGAAGTGGTATACAATGTCTACTGTTAACTTCCTTGTTGTGAGTGATGTTGGGGGAAATGGTTTGTATCAGTCATCCATTGTAGATAGGCAGGCAAAGTGCGAGTGAAGTTGGCCGTAGTGAATGACTGTAATACAATGAGCTTTAGCTCACTCTACAATCACTGCCTTGCTTTGCTCTTTGAAGGAGAAATGCAGTTTCTTGGAAATGAATAAATGTTGCTTATTGTTGCATGATGACATTGATGGATATGAATACAGGCCTAGTACTGATATTAACAGGTTGATCATGTGCCTGGCAGGTTGATCATGTGCCTGGCAGGTTGATCATGTGCCTGGCAGGTTGATCATGTGCCTGGCAGGTTGATCATGTGCTTGGCAGGTTGATCATGTGCTTGCACTCTGAAAAGGAAAGTGAATGAATGGGGTGAGTGTCTGACCTGGATAAAGGGACATGGTGAAAGATCATTCATTGTCACTGCCCTGTCGTACCTCAACTCCTCTAGTCTGGCTCACCTGTATGTGACTACAGTCAGTTACATCCATCGAGATGGAATATGAATATATAAAACGTAATATCACTAGTTTAACATCTATGACCACACCATCCAGACAGGTCTGAGGCAGTGAGGGTTGGAGAACACTGAGATGCGATCAGACAAGACTCATGGATTGCAGATTACATGACGCTGATGTGCTTTTGTGCACTAAGGGTTTCTCTAGGTCAGGGATGGGCAACTGCTGACCCCCTTTTGTAGGCCAGCGGGTCAATTCCCCTCCACCACGCAGGGTCTCAACTTACTGTTGAGAGGTAGAATACACAAGGTGTCATTTGTTTGTGCATCAAAGTTTTTTTTGTATTTATATTTTTTCCTTTTATATTTTTTATAATTTGTTGTATTTTATCCCCCTTTTTCTCATCGCTGCAACTCGTCAACGGTGTCGGGAGGCGAAGGTCGAGTCATGCTTCCCCCGAAACACAACCTGCCAAACCGCGCTTCTTAACACCCGCTCTTTTAACCCGGAAGCCAGCCACACCAATGTGTCGAAGGGAACACAGTTCAACTAACGATGAGGTCAGCCTGCAGGTGCCCGGCCCGCCACAAGGAGTCCCTAGAGCGTGAGGAGCCAAGTAAAGCCCCCCCCGGCCAAACCCTCCCCTAACTGCGACGCAGTGCCTTAGACCGCTGCGCCACTCGGGAGGCCCTGCAGTTTTTCTCTTTTGTCAGTTAATGTCCATGTACTCTTATAATCTCCACCCGGCACAGCCAGAAGAGGACTGGCTACCCCTCAGTGCCTGGTTCCTCTAAGTTTCTTCATAGGTTCCAGCCTTTCTAGGGAGTTTTTCCTAGCCACCATGCTTCTAATCTGTATTGCCTGCTCTTTGGAGTTTAGGCTGGGTTTCTGTATAAGCACTTTGTGACAATTGCTGATGTAAAAAGGGCTTTATAAATACATTTTGATTGATTTGACTGACAGTCACTCAATTAGCGCATGTCAGCAAAACTCTTTTTTGGGAGGTAAGTTAGTCTAGCTGCCAGCTATCTAAACTTGTAGGAATCATGGTCGAATTACCAACCGAGGGGCCCCCATTGATTTTGTTCGTCACTCACTCAGATATCTTATTTAAAACTGCTAACATTTATTTCCGCCTCATGGCAAAATGTGTAGAATGGCAGGAAATGAACTCTAAAACGTAATTTTTTTTCTCTCTGCTGTCAAGAGGGAGTCCACTAAAAAAACATTCTGCTTAGGGTCCTCAAAAGGCTACGTCAGGCTCTGACTGCATGTGTGGGTACACAGACCTGCAAACCACTGCGGCCCCTCATGAGTCCAGATTTTTTGTGGCCTTCATCCCCATCATAGGTAACCATCCTTGGTCTAGGGTATGATGAGAGATCTGAAGGGAGCATGGGGAGATACACGGAGAGGGAGGAGGGGGAGGGAGGACTCGCCCAGCAGGAAGCGGCTCCGTGTGGTGCATTTACCCCCCTCCGCACTCAGCCCTCCCAGCTCCATGCCATACCAGCCTCCTAGCTCCATGTCATACATGCCTCCTAGCTCCATGCCATACATGCCTCCTAGTTCCGTGCCATACTAGCCTCCTAGTTCCGTGCCATACTAGCCTCCCAGCTCCATGCCATACCAGCCTCCTAGCTCCATGTCATACCAGCCTCCTAGTTCCGTGCCATACCAGCCTCCTAGTTCCGTGCCATACTAGCCTCCTAGTTCCGTGCCATACTAGCCTCCTAGTTCCATGCCATACCAGCCTCCTAGTTCCATGCCATACCAGCCTCCAAGCGCCTAGCTCCGTGCCATACCAGCAGGAGGGAAGAAAGGACAGGAGGGAAGAAAGGAGAGGGTGCAGAGAGAGGGAAGGAAGGAGAGCAGCAGTGGGAAATACAGAGTCCGGGAGAGATGAAGAGAGAAAAAGTGGATTCGCCAACTGTCTACAAGTTCAATTAATTGAATTCCTGAGTGAAATTAAGTAGCGATAGGAAGAAGTAGACACAAGCTCTGACCTGCCGCCCACATGTGTTTTTATAGTCAATTCATTAAATGGAGCTTTTGATTAAATGTATGTATTTTCTGGCTGTTGACCGGTAGGCTATATATATATTTTTTGTAATCAGTGTTTGTGTCCTTTCATGATATAACAATGCAATTGAATTACATTTAGCACTAAACAATAACTTGGCAGAGATGAATATACAGTACCAATCAAAAGCCCGGACACACCCAGCCACTCATTTGAATGGGTAGGTGTGTCCAAACCCCCGACTGCCACTGTACATACAATAAAGAAGATGGAAAAGGAATGAACATTATCATTTTTCACCCACATAACTATTATAACGGAGGAAAAAAGTACATTAACAAAACACAAAAGGCCGTACCCCTACCAGTCGTCTATGTATGTCTGTAGTCTACCAGGCCTTTACAGATTGTATTCTCTTTCTATCCCGGACAGAAAATGTCCCCAGAGTTATCGAGTTTACCATTCATTTTATAAAATTAATCTTTTATATGAAGCTGTTTCTGCCAAGGCTATGTACCATTCCTTATATGAGGGAGGGTCCTTCTCCCTCCAACGTCTCAATATGACTCTTTTGGCTGTAGTTAGAGCAACTTTTAGCCAGTTTAAACATGAGCTTCTCAGTCGATCATAGATCCTTAGTGATATTCAGTAAAAGCAAAGCAGGATTTGCAGGTATTGTGGTACCCAGAATATCCCAATCTTTTCCATTACCTTCTGCCAAAAGGTATGTAAACTTGGACAGTCACAGAACATATGCATCATCAAATCAAATACAACAACCTTACTGTGAAATGCTTACTTACGAGCCCCTAGCCGACAGTGCAGTTTCAAAAAATACAGATAAGAATAAGAGATAAAAGTAACAAGTAATTAAAGCAGTAAAAAATAACAATATATACGGGGGGGTTCCGGTACAGAGTCAGTGTGGGGGCATCGGTTAGTTGAGGTACTATGTACATGTAGGTAGAGTTAAAGTGACTATGCATAGATGACAACAGAGAGTGACAGTGATGTGGAGGGGGGGGGGGCAGCAATGTGAATAGTATGGGTAGCCATTTGACTAGATGTTCGGTAGTCTTATGGCTTGGGGGTAGAAGCTGTTTAGAACCCTCTTGGACCTATACTTGGCGCTCCGGTACCGCTTGCCGTGTGGTAGCAGAGAGAACCGTCTGACTAGGGTGGCTGGAGTCTTTGACAATTTTTACGGCCTACTTCTGACACTGCCTGATATGGAGGTCCTGGATGGCAGGAAGCTTGGCCCCAGTGATGTACTGGGATGTTCGCACTACCCTCTGTAGTGCCTTGTGGTCGGAGGCCGAGCAGTTGCCATACCAGGCAGTGATGCAACCAGTCAGGATGCTCTCGATGGTGCAGCTGTAGAACCTTTTGAGCATCTGAGGACCCATGCCAAATCTTTTCAGTCTCCTGAGGGGGAATAGGTTTTGTCATGCCCACTTCACGACTGTCTTGGTGTGTTTGGACCATTCTAGTTTGTTGGTGATGTGGACACCAAGGAACTTGAAGCTCTCGACCTGCTCCACTGCAGCCCTGTCGATGAGAATGGGGCGTGCTCGGTCCTCTTTTTCCTGTAGTCCACAATCATCTCCTTTGTCTTGATCACGTTAAGGGAGAGGTTGTTGTCCTTGCACCACACGGCCAGGTCTCTGACCTCCCTATAGGCTGTCTCGTTGTTGTCGGTGATCAGGCCTACCACTTGTGTCATCGGCAAATTTAATGATGGTGTTGGAGTCGTGCCTGGCTGTGCAGTCATGAGTGAACAGGGAGTACAAGAGGGGACTGAGCACACACCCCTGAAGGGCCCCTGTGTTGAGGATCTGCGTGGCGGATGTGTTGTTACCTTCCCTTACCACCTGGGCGCGGCCCGTCAGGAAGTCCAGGATCCAGTTGCAGAGGGAGGTGTTCAGTCCCAGGGTCCTTAGCTTATTGATGAGCTTTGAGGGCCCTATGGTGTTGAACACTGAGCTGTAGTCAATGAATAGCATTCTCGCATAGGTGTTCCTTTTGTCCAGGTGGGAAAGGGCACTGGAGTGCAATAGACTGCATCATCTGTGGATCTGTTGGGGTAGTATGCAAATTGGAGTGGGTCTAGGGTTTCTGGGATGATGGTGTTGATGTGAGCCATGACCAGCTTTTCAAAGCACTTCATGGCTACAGACGTGAGTGCTACGGGTCGTAGTCGTTTAGGCAGGTTACCTTAGTTGTCTTGGGCACAGGCACTATGGTGGTCTGCTTAAAACATGTTGGTATTACAGACTCGGACGGGGAGAGTTTGAAAATGTCAGTGAAGACACTTGCTAGTTGGTCAGCGCATGCTCGCAGTACACGTCCTTGTAATCCGTCTGGCCCCGCGGCCTTGTGAATGTTGACCTGTCTAAAGGTCTTACTCACATCGGCTGCGGAGAGCGTGATCACACAGTCTTCTGGTACAGGTGGTGCTCTCATGCATGTTTCAGTGTTATTTGCCTCGAAGCGCGCATAGAGGTAGTTTAGCTCGTCCAGTAGGCTCGTGTCACTGGGCAGCTCTCGGCTGTGCTTCCCTTTGTATTCTGTAATGGTTTGCAGGCCCTGCCACATCCAACGAGCATCACAGCCGGTGTAGTATGACTCGATCTTAGTCCTGTTTTGATGCTTTTCCTGTTTGATCGTTCGTCGGCGGGCATAGCGGGATTTCTTATAAGCTTCCGGGTTAGACTCCCACTCCTTGAAAGCGGCAGCTCTTGCGTTTAGCTCAGTGCGGATGCTGCCTGTAATCCATGGTTTCTGGTTGGGGTATGTACGCACGGTCACTGTGGAGAAGACATCATCGATGCACTTATTGATGAAGCCAATGACAGATGTGGTGTACTCCTCAATGCCATTGGAGGAATCACGGAACATATTCCAGTCTGTGCTAGCAAAACAGTCCTGTAGCTTAGCATCTGCTTCATCTGACCACTTTTTTAATTGATCTAGTCACTGGTGCTTCCTGCTTTCATGTCACCTGTACTTGACTGACATATCCAGCATAGACTGGATTCTATCAAACCCATTCTGTTCAACCTCAGATGAGTCCAATAAATCCTATTGAACACTTTTAATTGAATCAGTTTGGAACGGGCATCTCTCATAGGGAGGAGCATCTGTTGTACTATTATATTCCAGTCCTCCGCTCCAAAAGTTACCTCCAGGCCTTTTCCCCATACAGCCTTTACGCCCTTACAAGTTCCATTAAATCCACCTATAAGGTGGCTATATATAAACCCTGCGGTATGTGGTGATTTGCAAATAATTTCTATCTTAACACTTCGGAATGTACAGGGAATTTGTTGTTACTCTGTCCTACCTTAAACATAAGCTGAGCTAAGCTGGAGATGCCTCCAAAAGCCTTGTTTCTGTAAATTATACTTGGACTTTAGTTATTCAATAGAGTTAAACAAGTTTACTTGATATAGACAACCAATGTTCGTTATCCCCTTTCTATACCAATCTTTCCAGAAAACCATGTGTCCCCCTATTTTCAATTTAGATTTGTTCCATAACGAAGCAGAGTTTGTCAGAAAATGTGAAGATTTCTCTCGTGTATCTGACTCCATATATTTTTTTGTATGGGACATTATTGGATTCTGCAGTCCCACGTTTTGTTAACTCAAATAATTTGATGTTCCGAATGGGGCATTAACTTCTTCTTCCATGTCCACCCAAATTGGCCTATTAGAGTTATCTGTAAAGAGAGCCTATTTGGGAAGCTACAAAGGCTTCTTGATACAATTGCATGTCAGGGAGCTTTAATCCTCCCTTCTCAGTTTCCTGTAATCTCGCTAGTTTCATCCTGGCCCTTTTACCGGCACAAACAAACTCAGTAATACTTTTCTTTATGGATATAAAGGTATAAACAGGTATGGACAGTGGTAACATGCTACTGACCATCTTTTTAACCTGTATCCTACACCATAATAAGATTTATAGCTTATCCCAGCTCTTAAACTGGAGTTGTATTTTGTTCAGTAGTTGGTCAAGGTTTTCAGAAATCATCTTCTCTAGACCAGGATTTAAAGCGATCCCCAGGTACCGCAAGTTTTTAAGGACCCATTGATACCTCCAGCTGAGGAAGTCATTTCTCAGACAATGTTTTGATAGTGGCCTTACTTCAGATTTGGTCCAGTTTACTTTATAGCCTGATGTCTCTGAAAATGCATTTATTGAGTCCAGTAAAGGCGATATGTTGAGTTGGGAGCCTGACATTATTAGTAATATGTCGTCTGCATAAAGCAGTGGTTTATTCTTTCTACCTCCCATATTAACCCCTTTTATTGACTGATGCAGCCTAATGGCTTCGGCTAATGGTTCTAATGCTATAATAAATAGGAGGGGCGAGAGACAGTCACCTTGTTTGGTGCCTCGTCCTACTGAAAATGGAGACGATCGTAGTCCGTTAGTGACTACTTTGGATTTGGGGTCGTTGTACATACGTTTAATAATATTCTGAAAGTCCTGTCCAAATCCAAATGTATTTTATAGTATAATGCAGGTAGTCCCAGCCCACCCTATCAAAGGGTTTCTCTGAGTCTGGGGATAAGGCTGCCACTGAAGTATCCAGGTCTTTTGCCTTCCAGATGACATGCAATAGATTGCCAGATGAAGTTCTGCCTTTCACGAATCCCACCTGGTCTGGATGTATGATTTTCATAATGAAATGATTCATCCTCATAGCCAGAAGTTTTGTAAACTATTTTCCATCACAATATATCAAGGAAATCAAAAGGACAGTAGCTCCCGCACTCATGGGGATCCTTCCCCTTTTTGGGGATTAGGATGATTGCTGCATCACTTACAGAAGGTGGGAGCTCACCTGTGTCAATCGATGTGTTCAATGTTTTCAATATTTCTGGGCCAAGCTGCTCCGCAAACCTTTTGTAGAAATCACTGGGTATCCAATCCAGCCCTGTGGGTGCTTGTCTTATAGTTTCGGTCAATTCCTCCAAAGTAATTGGACGGTCGACCCAGTTCCTGTCTTCCTCTTTTAGTTTAGGAAGGTTCAGATTCTGAAAGAATGCCTCTGCTTTGTGCATTTTTGAAGGACTGTCTGAAGTAGAAAGTTCCTGATAGAAGTCTCAAATTATATTGTTTATTTCTTTATTATTGGTAATCAGCTTGCCTGTCTTTTTTCTGATTCCACCTATTTGCCGATCTGTTTCTCTAGATGTCGATTGACTGGCCAACGGTTTTCCTGCCTTTTCCCCTGATTCATACCATCTCTGCTTCAACCTGTACAGAGAATATTCAGCTATTTTACTGAGTAAAGTATTCAGCTCGTATTTGGTTTTTGTCAGGTTTACCAGAGAAATTTTGTTAGGATTGGACCAATATTCCCTCTCCAGAGTTTTGAGCTCTGTTTCAAGTTTATACATTTTCTGTTTATCTTGTTTCTTAATAGTGACTGTTCATTGTGTTATTACTCCACGTATGTATGCTTCAAAAGCTTCCCAGACATGTACCTGTTTTTCAAAGAACATTGTAATATTCTAAGCATAAACACTCAGTGAGAATGTGACTCACAACATAGGAAGTTCTCCTATCAGCTTAGACAAAACCACTGCCGCCATGCGGATCTTCCATAGCCTACCACACTACTCAGATTGTTCGGCCTCGTTAAGGTCCGCGACACACTTCTTTGCCACCTTTTGGGTCTGTAAAACAACTTAGTGATCCTCTCACAGTAACCCAGAACACAGCAGTGTAGTGCAAGGAGCATTTCAGTCCCCATTTCATGCACATGTCTCTCACCTCTATGAACCTCCTTGGAAAAGTCAGGGAAAACTCCACCTTTGTCCCTTTCCAGTGAGAATTCCTAAGTTATTTTGCTCTGAGCCGGACCTTCTCCCTGTCGGTGTATGGTAAGAATTTCACCAGGATAGGCTGGGCGTCGCGTGGGGCTGGTCCTGGGCGCAGTGTTGTGTTTTCCCAATGGTCATGTTGTTAACATCGGTGTGTCCTCAACTAGATTGCGTAAAATGTCTTTCATACAATCCAGCGTATTTATGTGGATTTCGGGAACCCCTCTGATCCGAAGTGTGTTTCTCTGACTAACGTTCCTGGGATTGAAGTCGTTCTTCCAGATTTTGCTAATCTACTTTAGAACTGGGTCACCAGGCTGTTCTTCTCCACCATTTTTGTTGCTAGCAGCAGCTGCAGGTAGAGGCAACATTTTCGTGTTTTTCGTCAAAAGTCCCTGCTTTTGTGCGTTTCTAAGTCGTTTTTCCATGTAACTGATATCTTGGACAAGTAGTTAACAAAATGTGTAACTAGGCGTTGAATAATCGGGTTGGAGCTACACATCCTCTTTAGTTAGCTGCTGCTCTTCGCAACATTGTCGCGGGAAGTCGACAGGTAGGCTATATTAAGTACAGGCTATGTGTAGCAAAGCAACTCCCGCCTCTTCCTCGCTAATCCAATCTCACTTTCTCAATGCCCATTTAAAGGAAAATGTTGAATCCCTAATGCAATTTCCAAGCCTCTCTGACCATCCTCTCACTTCGCTGTTTGTGACTTGCAATTGAATAAGTGGGAGAGAAGGGGAGGTAGAGGGATGTAGGTGGAAGGAAGAGGGGGAAGTAGAGAGGGATGTAGGGGGGGGGAGGGAACAAGTGTTTTAGAGAGGTAGATGGAGAGATTGAAAGGAAAGAAGAGGGCAAGGAGAGATGGAGAAAGTGATGAAAAGAAAGAGCGGGTGGGAGGGAATTAAAGATTTAGATGGGAAGGGAGTGAGAGAGGGAATGATAGAGGGAGAGAGAGAGATTGTCTGTGTTTTCATCACAGGGGTGAAGTTGTGTCTGCTTGCATAAAACATGGAGCTGTCTGAACCACAGTGCTCAGTAGCACATATGCTCTGGCCACAGGTGATTTGTAGAGCAGCTATTCCAGGGCACCTGTGTGTGTGTGTCTTTTGAGAAAGTGTGTGTGTAAACGACTGTGTACGAGGGAGGATTGGGCAGAGGCGGCTGGGACGGGCCGTATTTCAACCGGCGCATCGCTCACCGGGATCACCGATTTTAAAACGTTACATCTTATGCGCGTGGCTAGCCAGCACTACTGAGCAGAGCTGTTTGTGTGTGTCCATACGGGGTTCTGGGGGAGGGGTCTGGCCCCATAGGTTAGCCAGCACTTCCACCTGCCTCAGCTAATCAAAAGCTTGGTGATTAGTTGATACGTTTAATTGAAACAGTTGTGCTAGTTTGGATTGGATTTGATCCACATTGAAAAACACAGATCCAGGTTTTATTGTCCCTATGGTGCCCCTGTGTCTCTCCCATCCTCACCAAGTCCTCTGTCCTTGAGAAAGACATCCCTTAGTGAAAGCAGTTTACTTTAAGCTTGGCTTTCTCTACCCCTCTCTCGGTCTTATACAATACTGGCCCAGCCACTCACTCGGTCAATCCCAGGCCAAAACATGTCTAAAAATACTGGGGATGCTGCTGGACTGAAATGACTTGTTCCTTCCTCCTTGGAGCCGGGGCGGAACGCACGCTGGGCTATTTAAATGCTAATCTAGGGACTATTTACTGGCTATTAAGAGGTAATTGAGTCTTCAGCCTCTGTGGCTCTCGCCATGCCGCGGGTTCAACAGAAAATATGTTTTTGTTTTGTTAGAGGAGGGGTGAGATGAGAATTGTCGGTGTGTCCTTGTGTGTGTGTGGGAAGTTTTGCTAACACAGCATTGCTAGGAAATGTGTGTGGGTGTGTGTTTGCTCGCTGGTTAGTCAGTCAGTGCCAAAATGAGTACCCAATCATCACAAACTTGACCTCCAGTCCAGCTTTTCCTCTCTCCTCTAGTCCAATCATGGCGAATGTGTTAGCATAAAGACCAATCAGGATTGGCGGGAGCCTCCAGATTACTAGAAGATGACTCAGACTTTTTGGACAGGAGGCTGATGTTGCTTTGTTAGCACAATGTTGTTGGGTGTAGCGCCCAGCAGAACCAACAAACTCTGAGTTTACATGAATCGATGCAACAGGGTGGAGAGAGGATGGGGGGGAGGGAGGTGTGTGTGTGAGATGCTGCGCGCATTGGATAGAGGGATATAATGAGTGAATGTGTGATGGAGTTTTCATGGGTGTTGAGTGTGTATGATTTGCTTGTGTGTAGTTTGCAAAGTTGACTTAGTTTACGTAGATATGAGGGTTCTTGTCAGCAGCCACAGAGGAGGAATGCTGTTTGCTTGTTGGAGAGCCCTGCACCGTGCTCGCTCCTCAAGTGTGTGTGTTTGAAGTCCTGACGTGGGGAGAAGACAAAGAGGTGGCGTCTCGATTGAAGATCAGGTTGCTTTCCACTGAAGGCATCATCCCAGACATCAAAGGTTCCTAGCCAAGCGCCAGCTACAGTAGCTGCATCGGCCCTGCACTCAGCATACAGAGTCTATCCTAGCACACACCTCACCACTCAGCATACAGAGTCTATCCTAGCACACACCACACCACTCAGCATACAGAGTCTATCCTAGCACACACCACACCACTCAGCATACAGAGTCTAGCCTAGCACACACCACACCACTCAGCATACAGAGTCTAGCCTAGCACACACCACACCACTCAGCATACAGAGTCTATCCTAGCACACACCACTCAGCATACAGAGTCTATCCTAGCACACACCACACCACTCAGCATACAGAGTCTAGCCTAGCACACACCACACCACTCAGCATACAGAGTCTAGCCTAGCACACACCACACCACTCAGCATACAGAGTCTAGCCTAGCACACACCACACCACTCAGCATACAGAGTCTATCCTAGCACACACCACTCAGCATACAGAGTCTATCCTAGCACACACCACACCACTCAGCATACAGTCTATCCTAGCACACACCACACCACTCAGCATACAGAGTCTATCCTAGCACACACCACACCACTCAGCATACAGAGTCTAGCCTAGCACACACCACACCACTCAGCATACAGAGTCTATCCTAGCACACACCACACCACTCAGCATACAGAGTCTAGCCTAGCACACACCACACCACTCAGCATACAGAGTCTAGCCTAGCACACACCACACCACTCAGCATACAGAGTCTATCCTAGCACACACCACACCACTCAGCATACAGAGTCTATCCTAGCACACACCACACCACTCAGCATACAGAGTCTATCCTAGCACACACCTCACCACTCAGCATACAGAGTCTATCCTAGCACACACCACACCACTCAGCATACAGAGTCTATCCTAGCACACACCACACCACTCAGCATACAGAGTCTAGCCTAGCACACACCACACCACTCAGCATACAGAGTCTATCCTAGCACACACCACTCAGCATACAGAGTCTATCCTAGCACACACCACACCACTCAGCATACAGAGTCTAGCCTAGCACACACCACACCACTCAGCATACAGAGTCTAGCCTAGCACACACCACACCACTCAGCATACAGAGTCTAGCCTAGCACACACCACACCACTCAGCATACAGAGTCTAGCCTAGCACACACCACACCACTCAGCATACAGAGTATCCTAGCACACACCACACCACTCAGCATACAGAGTCTATCCTAGCACACACCACACCACTCAGCATACAGAGTCTATCCTAGCACACACCACACCACTCAGCATACAGAGTCTAGCCTAGCACACACCTCACCACTCAGCATACAGAGTCTATCCTAGCACACACCACACCACTCAGCATACAGAGTCTATCCTAGCACACACCACACCACTCAGCATACAGAGTCTATCCTAGCACACACCACACCACTCAGCATACAGAGTCTATCCTAGCACACACCACACCACTCAGCATACAGAGTCTATCCTAGCACACACCACACCACTCAGCATACAGAGTCTATCCTAGCACACACCACACCACTCAGCATACAGAGTCTAGCCTAGCACACACCACACCACTCAGCATACAGAGTCTAGCCTAGCACACACCTCACCACTCAGCATACAGAGTCTATCCTAGCACACACCACACCACTCAGCATACAGTCTATCCTAGCACACACCACACCACTCAGCATACAGAGTCTATCCTAGCACACACCACACCACTCAGCATACAGAGTCTATCCTAGCACACACCACACCACTCAGCATACAGAGTCTAGCCTAGCACACACCACACCACTCAGCATACAGAGTCTAGCCTAGCACACACCACACCACTCAGCATACAGAGTCTAGCCTAGCACACACCACACCACTCAGCATACAGAGTCTAGCCTAGCCCACACCACACCACTCAGCATACAGAGTCTATCCTAGCACACACCACACCACTCAGCATACAGAGTCTATCCTAGCACACACCACACCACTCAGCATACAGAGTCTATCCTAGCACACACCACACCACTCAGCATACAGAGTCTAGCCTAGCACACACCACACCACTCAGCATACAGAGTCTAGCCTAGCACACACCACACCACTCAGCATACAGAGTCTAGCCTAGCACACACCACACCACTCAGCATACAGAGTCTAGCCTAGCACACACCACACCACTCAGCATACAGAGTATCCTAGCACACACCACACCACTCAGCATACAGAGTCTATCCTAGCACACACCACACCACTCAGCATACAGAGTCTATCCTAGCACACACCACACCACTCAGCATACAGAGTCTAGCCTAGCACACACCTCACCACTCAGCATACAGAGTCTATCCTAGCACACACCACACCACTCAGCATACAGAGTCTATCCTAGCACACACCACACCACTCAGCATACAGAGTCTATCCTAGCACACACCACACCACTCAGCATACAGAGTCTATCCTAGCACACACCACACCACTCAGCATACAGAGTCTATCCTAGCACACACCACACCACTCAGCATACAGAGTCTATCCTAGCACACACCACACCACTCAGCATACAGAGTCTAGCCTAGCACACACCACACCACTCAGCATACAGAGTCTAGCCTAGCACACACCTCACCACTCAGCATACAGAGTCTATCCTAGCACACACCACACCACTCAGCATACAGTCTATCCTAGCACACACCACACCACTCAGCATACAGAGTCTATCCTAGCACACACCACACCACTCAGCATACAGAGTCTATCCTAGCACACACCACACCACTCAGCATACAGAGTCTAGCCTAGCACACACCACTCAGCATACAGAGTCTAGCCTAGCACACACCACACCACTCAGCATACAGAGTCTAGCCTAGCACACACCACACCACTCAGCATACAGAGTCTATCCTAGCCCACACCACACCACTCAGCATACAGAGTCTATCCTAGCACACACCACTCAGCATACAGAGTCTATCCTAGCACACACCACACCACTCAGCATACAGAGTCTATCCTAGCACACACCACACCACTCAGCATACAGAGTCTATCCTAGCACACACCACACCACTCAGCATACAGAGTCTATCCTAGCACACACCACACCACTCAGCATACAGAGTCTAGCCTAGCACACACCACATCACTCAGCATACAGAGTCTAGCCTAGCACACACCACACCACTCAGCATACAGAGTCTATCCTAGCACACACCACACCACTCAGCATACAGAGTCTAGCCTAGCACACACCACTCAGCATACAGAGTCTATCCTAGCACACACCACTCAGCATACAGAGTCTATCCTAGCACACACCTCACCACTCAGCATACAGAGTCTAGCCTAGCACACACCACACCACTCAGCATACAGAGTCTATCCTAGCACACACCTCACCACTCAGCATACAGAGTCTATCCTAGCACACACCACACCACTCAGCATACAGAGTCTAGCCTAGCACACACCACACCACTCAGCATACAGAGTATATCCTAGCACACACCACACCACTCAGCATACAGAGTCTAGCCTAGCACACACCACACCACTCAGCATACAGAGTCTATCCTAGCACACACCACACCACTCAGCATACAGAGTCTAGCCTAGCACACACCACACCACTCAGCATACAGAGTCTATCCTAGCACACACCACACCACTCAGCATACAGAGTCTAGCCTAGCACACACCACACCACTCAGCATACAGAGTCTATCCTAGCACACACCACACCACTCAGCATACAGAGTCTATCCTAGCACACACCACACCACTCAGCATACAGAGTCTATCCTAGCACACACCACACCACTCAGCATACAGAGTCTAGCCTAGCACACACCACACCTCACCACTCAGCATACAGAGTCTAGTCTAGCCTAGCACACACCTCAGCATACAGAGTCTAGTCTAGCCTAGCACACACCACACCACTCAGCATACAGAGTCTAGCCTAGCACACACCACACCACTTAGCATACAGTCTAGCCTAGCACACACCACACCACTCAGCATACAGTCTAGCCTAGCACACACCACACCACTCAGCATACAGTCTAGCCTAGCACACACCACTCAGCATACAGAGTCTAGCCTAGCCCACACCACTCAGCATACAGTCTAGCCTAGCACACACCACACCACACCACTCAGCATACAGAGTCTAGCCTAGCCCACACCACTCAGCATACAGTCTAGCCTAGCACACACCACACCACTCAGCATACAGTCTAGCCTAGCACACACCACACACCTCAGCATACAGAGTCTAGTCTAGCCTAGCACACACCACACCACTCAGCATACAGAGTCTAGCCTAGCACACACCACACCACTCAGCATACAGAGTCTAGCCTAGCACACACCACACCACTCAGCATACAGTCTAGCCTAGCACACACCACACCACTCAGCATACAGAGTCTAGCCTAGCACGCACCACACCACTCAGCATACAGAGTCTAGCCTAGCACACACCTCACCACTCAGCATACAGAGTCTAGCCTAGCACGCACCACTCAGCATACAGAGTCTAGCCTAGCACGCACCACTCAGCATACAGAGTCTAGCCTAGCACGCACCACTCAGCATACAGAGTCTAGCCTAGCACGCACCACTCAGCATACAGAGTCTAGCCTAGCACGCACCACTCAGCATACAGAGTCTAGCCTAGCACGCACCACTCAGCATACAAAGTCTAGCTTAGCACGCACCACTCAGCATACAGAGTCTAGCCTAGCACGCACCACTCAGCATACATAGCCTAGCACGCACCACTCAGCATACAGTCTAGCCTAGCGCGCACCACTCAGCATACAGAGTCTAGCCTAGCGCGCACCACTCAGCATACAGAGTCTAGCCTAGCACGCACCACTCAGCATACAGAGTCTAGCCTAGCACGCACCACTCAGCATACAGAGTCTAGCCTAGCACGCACCACTCAGCATACAGAGTCTAGCCTAGCACGCACCACTCAGCATACAGAGTCTAGCCTAGCACGCACCACTCAGCATACAGAGTCTAGCCTAGCACGCACCACTCAGCATACAGAGTCTAGCCTAGCACGCACCACTCAGCATACAGAGTCTAGCCTAGCACGCACCACTCAGCATACATAGCCTAGCACGCACCACTCAGCATACATAGCCTAGCACGCACCACTCAGCATACATAGCCTAGCACGCACCACTCAGCATACAGAGTCTAGCCTAGCACACACCACACCACTCAGCATACAGAGTCTATCCTAGCACACACCACACCACTCAGCATACAGAGTCTAGCCTAGCACACACCACACCACTCAGCATACAGAGTCTATCCTAGCACACACCACACCACTCAGCATACAGAGTCTAGCCTAGCACACACCACACCACTCAGCATACAGAGTCTATCCTAGCACACACCACACCACTCAGCATACAGAGTCTATCCTAGCACACACCACACCACTCAGCATACAGAGTCTATCCTAGCACACACCACACCACTCAGCATACAGAGTCTAGCCTAGCCCACACCACACCTCACCACTCAGCATACAGAGTCTAGTCTAGCCTAGCACACACCACACCACTCAGCATACAGAGTCTATCCTAGCACACACCACACCACTCAGCATACAGAGTCTAGCCTAGCCCACACCACTCAGCATACAGAGTCTAGCCTAGCACACACCACACCTCACCACTCAGCATACAGAGTCTAGTCTAGCCTAGCACACACCTCAGCATACAGAGTCTAGTCTAGCCTAGCACACACCACACCACTCAGCATACAGAGTCTAGCCTAGCACACACCACACCACTTAGCATACAGTCTAGCCTAGCACACACCACACCACTCAGCATACAGTCTAGCCTAGCACACACCACTCAGCATACATAGCCTAGCACGCACCACTCAGCATACATAGCCTAGCACGCACCACTCAGCATACATAGCCTAGCACGCACCACTCAGCATACAGAGTCTAGCCTAGCACACACCACACCACTCAGCATACAGAGTCTATCCTAGCACACACCACACCACTCAGCATACAGAGTCTAGCCTAGCACACACCACACCACTCAGCATACAGAGTCTATCCTAGCACACACCACACCACTCAGCATACAGAGTCTAGCCTAGCACACACCACACCACTCAGCATACAGAGTCTATCCTAGCACACACCACACCACTCAGCATACAGAGTCTATCCTAGCACACACCACACCACTCAGCATACAGAGTCTATCCTAGCACACACCACACCACTCAGCATACAGAGTCTAGCCTAGCCCACACCACACCTCACCACTCAGCATACAGAGTCTAGTCTAGCCTAGCACACACCACACCACTCAGCATACAGAGTCTATCCTAGCACACACCACACCACTCAGCATACAGAGTCTAGCCTAGCCCACACCACTCAGCATACAGAGTCTAGCCTAGCACACACCACACCTCACCACTCAGCATACAGAGTCTAGTCTAGCCTAGCACACACCTCAGCATACAGAGTCTAGTCTAGCCTAGCACACACCACACCACTCAGCATACAGAGTCTAGCCTAGCACACACCACACCACTTAGCATACAGTCTAGCCTAGCACACACCACACCACTCAGCATACAGTCTAGCCTAGCACACACCACACCACTCAGCATACAGTCTAGCCTAGCACACACCACACCACTCAGCATACAGAGTCTAGCCTAGCCCACACCACTCAGCATACAGAGTCTAGCCTAGCACACACCACACCACACCACTCAGCATACAGAGTCTAGCCTAGCCCACACCACTCAGCATACAGTCTAGCCTAGCACACACCACACCACTCAGCATACAGTCTAGCCTAGCACACACCACACACCTCAGCATACAGAGTCTAGTCTAGCCTAGCACACACCACACCACTCAGCATACAGAGTCTAGCCTAGCACACACCACACCACTCAGCATACAGTCTAGCCTAGCACACACCACACCACTCAGCATACAGAGTCTAGCCTAGCACGCACCACACCACTCAGCATACAGAGTCTAGCCTAGCACACACCTCACCACTCAGCATACAGAGTCTAGCCTAGCACGCACCACTCAGCATACAGAGTCTAGCCTAGCACGCACCACTCAGCATACAGAGTCTAGCCTAGCACACACCACTCAGCATACAGAGTCTAGCCTAGCACGCACCACTCAGCATACAGAGTCTAGCCTAGCACGCACCACTCAGCATACAGAGTCTAGCCTAGCACGCACCACTCAGCATACAAAGTCTAGCCTAGCACGCACCACTCAGCATACAGAGTCTAGCCTAGCACGCACCACTCAGCATACATAGCCTAGCACGCACCACTCAGCATACATAGCCTAGCACGCACCACTCAGCATACAGTCTAGCCTAGCGCGCACCACTCAGCATACAGAGTCTAGCCTAGCACGCACCACTCAGCATACAGAGTCTAGCCTAGCACGCACCACTCAGCATACAGAGTCTAGCCTAGCACGCACCACTCAGCATACAGAGTCTAGCCTAGCACGCACCACTCAGCATACAGAGTCTAGCCTAGCACACACCACTCAGCATACAGAGTCTAGCCTAGCACGCACCACTCAGCATACAGAGTCTAGCCTAGCACGCACCACTCAGCATACAGAGTCTAGCCTAGCACGCACCACTCAGCATACAGAGTCTAGCCTAGCACGCACCACTCAGCATACATAGCCTAGCACGCACCACTCAGCATACATAGCCTAGCACGCACCACTCAGCATACATAGCCTAGCACGCACCACTCAGCATACAGTCTAGCCTAGCACGCACCACTCAGCATACAGAGTCTAGCCTAGCACGCACCACTCAGCATACAGAGTCTAGCCTAGCACGCACCACTCAGCATACAGAGTCTAGCCTAGCACGCACCACTCAGCATACAGAGTCTAGCCTAGCACGCACCACTCGGCATACAGAGTCTAGCCTAGCACGCACCACTCGGCATACAGAGTCTAGCCTAGCACGCACCACTCGGCATACAGAGTCTAGCCTAGCACGCACCACTCGGCATACAAAGTCTAGCCTAGCACGCACCACTCGGCATACAAAGTCTAGCCTAGCACGCACCACTCGGCATACAAAGTCTAGCCTAGCACGCACCACTCGGCATACAGAGTCTAGCCTAGCACGCACCACTCGGCATACAGAGTCTAGCCTAGCACGCACCACTCGGCATACAGAGTCTAGCCTAGCACGCACCACTCAGCATACAGAGTCTAGCCTAGCACGCACCACTCAGCATACAGAGTCTAGCCTAGCACGCACCACTCAGCATACAGAGTCTAGCCTAGCACGCACCACTCAGCATACATAGCCTAGCACGCACCACTCAGCATACATAGCCTAGCACGCACCACTCAGCATACATAGCCTAGCACGCACCACTCAGCATACATAGCCTAGCACGCACCACTCAGCATACATAGCCTAGCACGCACCACTCAGCATACATAGCCTAGCACGCACCACTCAGCATACAGAGTCTAGCCTAGCACGCACCACTCAGCATACAGAGTCTAGCCTAGCACGCACCACTCAGCATACAGAGTCTAGCCTAGCACGCACCACTCAGCATACAGAGTCTAGCCTAGCACGCACCACTCAGCATACAAAGTCTAGCCTAGCACGCACCACTCAGCATACAGAGTCTAGCCTAGCACGCACCACTCAGCATACAGAGTCTAGCCTAGCACACACCACACCACTCAGCATACAGAGTCTAGCCTAGCACACACCACACCACTCAGCATACAGAGTCTAGCCTAGCACACACCACACCACTCAGCATACAGTCTAGCCTAGCACACACCACACCACTCAGCATACAGAGTCTAGCCTAGCACGCACCACACCACTCAGCATACAGAGTCTAGCCTAGCACACACCTCACCACTCAGCATACAGAGTCTAGCCTAGCACGCACCACTCAGCATACAGAGTCTAGCCTAGCACGCACCACTCAGCATACAGAGTCTAGCCTAGCACGCACCACTCAGCATACAGAGTCTAGCCTAGCACGCACCACTCAGCATACAGAGTCTAGCCTAGCACGCACCACTCAGCATACAGAGTCTAGCCTAGCACGCACCACTCAGCATACAAAGTCTAGCCTAGCACGCACCACTCAGCATACAGAGTCTAGCCTAGCACGCACCACTCAGCATACATAGCCTAGCACGCACCACTCAGCATACATAGCCTAGCACGCACCACTCAGCATACAGTCTAGCCTAGCGCGCACCACTCAGCATACAGAGTCTAGCCTAGCACGCACCACTCAGCATACAGAGTCTAGCCTAGCACGCACCACTCAGCATACAGAGTCTAGCCTAGCACGCACCACTCAGCATACAGAGTCTAGCCTAGCACGCACCACTCAGCATACAGAGTCTAGCCTAGCACGCACCACTCAGCATACAGAGTCTAGCCTAGCACGCACCACTCAGCATACAGAGTCTAGCCTAGCACGCACCACTCAGCATACAGAGTCTAGCCTAGCACGCACCACTCAGCATACATAGCCTAGCACGCACCACTCAGCATACATAGCCTAGCACGCACCACTCAGCATACATAGCCTAGCACGCACCACTCAGCATACAGAGTCTAGCCTAGCACACACCACTCAGCATACAGAGTCTATCCTAGCACACACCACACCACTCAGCATACAGAGTCTAGCCTAGCACACACCACACCACTCAGCATACAGAGTCTATCCTAGCACACACCACACCACTCAGCATACAGAGTCTAGCCTAGCACACACCACACCACTCAGCATACAGAGTCTATCCTAGCACACACCACACCACTCAGCATACAGAGTCTATCCTAGCACACACCACACCACTCAGCATACAGAGTCTATCCTAGCACACACCACACCACTCAGCATACAGAGTCTAGCCTAGCCCACACCACACCTCACCACTCAGCATACAGAGTCTAGTCTAGCCTAGCACACACCACACCACTCAGCATACAGAGTCTATCCTAGCACACACCACACCACTCAGCATACAGAGTCTAGCCTAGCCCACACCACTCAGCATACAGAGTCTAGCCTAGCACACACCACACCTCACCACTCAGCATACAGAGTCTAGTCTAGCCTAGCACACACCTCAGCATACAGAGTCTAGTCTAGCCTAGCACACACCACACCACTCAGCATACAGAGTCTAGCCTAGCACACACCACACCACTTAGCATACAGTCTAGCCTAGCACACACCACACCACTCAGCATACAGTCTAGCCTAGCACACACCACTCAGCATACATAGCCTAGCACGCACCACTCAGCATACATAGCCTAGCACGCACCACTCAGCATACATAGCCTAGCACGCACCACTCAGCATACAGAGTCTAGCCTAGCACACACCACACCACTCAGCATACAGAGTCTATCCTAGCACACACCACACCACTCAGCATACAGAGTCTAGCCTAGCACACACCACACCACTCAGCATACAGAGTCTATCCTAGCACACACCACACCACTCAGCATACAGAGTCTAGCCTAGCACGCACCACACCACTCAGCATACAGAGTCTAGCCTAGCACACACCTCACCACTCAGCATACAGAGTCTAGCCTAGCACGCACCACTCAGCATACAGAGTCTAGCCTAGCACGCACCACTCAGCATACAGAGTCTAGCCTAGCACACACCACTCAGCATACAGAGTCTAGCCTAGCACGCACCACTCAGCATACAGAGTCTAGCCTAGCACGCACCACTCAGCATACAGAGTCTAGCCTAGCACGCACCACTCAGCATACAAAGTCTAGCCTAGCACGCACCACTCAGCATACAGAGTCTAGCCTAGCACGCACCACTCAGCATACATAGCCTAGCACGCACCACTCAGCATACATAGCCTAGCACGCACCACTCAGCATACAGTCTAGCCTAGCGCGCACCACTCAGCATACAGAGTCTAGCCTAGCACGCACCACTCAGCATACAGAGTCTAGCCTAGCACGCACCACTCAGCATACAGAGTCTAGCCTAGCACGCACCACTCAGCATACAGAGTCTAGCCTAGCACGCACCACTCAGCATACAGAGTCTAGCCTAGCACACACCACTCAGCATACAGAGTCTAGCCTAGCACGCACCACTCAGCATACAGAGTCTAGCCTAGCACGCACCACTCAGCATACAGAGTCTAGCCTAGCACGCACCACTCAGCATACAGAGTCTAGCCTAGCACGCACCACTCAGCATACATAGCCTAGCACGCACCACTCAGCATACATAGCCTAGCACGCACCACTCAGCATACATAGCCTAGCACGCACCACTCAGCATACAGTCTAGCCTAGCACGCACCACTCAGCATACAGAGTCTAGCCTAGCACGCACCACTCAGCATACAGAGTCTAGCCTAGCACGCACCACTCAGCATACAGAGTCTAGCCTAGCACGCACCACTCAGCATACAGAGTCTAGCCTAGCACGCACCACTCGGCATACAGAGTCTAGCCTAGCACGCACCACTCGGCATACAGAGTCTAGCCTAGCACGCACCACTCGGCATACAGAGTCTAGCCTAGCACGCACCACTCGGCATACAAAGTCTAGCCTAGCACGCACCACTCGGCATACAAAGTCTAGCCTAGCACGCACCACTCGGCATACAAAGTCTAGCCTAGCACGCACCACTCGGCATACAGAGTCTAGCCTAGCACGCACCACTCGGCATACAGAGTCTAGCCTAGCACGCACCACTCGGCATACAGAGTCTAGCCTAGCACGCACCACTCAGCATACAGAGTCTAGCCTAGCACGCACCACTCAGCATACAGAGTCTAGCCTAGCACGCACCACTCAGCATACAGAGTCTAGCCTAGCACGCACCACTCAGCATACATAGCCTAGCACGCACCACTCAGCATACATAGCCTAGCACGCACCACTCAGCATACATAGCCTAGCACGCACCACTCAGCATACATAGCCTAGCACGCACCACTCAGCATACATAGCCTAGCACGCACCACTCAGCATACATAGCCTAGCACGCACCACTCAGCATACAGAGTCTAGCCTAGCACGCACCACTCAGCATACAGAGTCTAGCCTAGCACGCACCACTCAGCATACAGAGTCTAGCCTAGCACGCACCACTCAGCATACAGAGTCTAGCCTAGCACGCACCACTCAGCATACAGAGTCTAGCCTAGCACGCACCACTCAGCATACAGAGTCTAGCCTAGCACACACCACACCACTCAGCATACAGAGTCTAGCCTAGCACACACCACACCACTCAGCATACAGAGTCTAGCCTAGCACACACCACACCACTCAGCATACAGTCTAGCCTAGCACACACCACACCACTCAGCATACAGAGTCTAGCCTAGCACGCACCACACCACTCAGCATACAGAGTCTAGCCTAGCACACACCTCACCACTCAGCATACAGAGTCTAGCCTAGCACGCACCACTCAGCATACAGAGTCTAGCCTAGCACGCACCACTCAGCATACAGAGTCTAGCCTAGCACGCACCACTCAGCATACAGAGTCTAGCCTAGCACGCACCACTCAGCATACAGAGTCTAGCCTAGCACGCACCACTCAGCATACAGAGTCTAGCCTAGCACGCACCACTCAGCATACAAAGTCTAGCCTAGCACGCACCACTCAGCATACAGAGTCTAGCCTAGCACGCACCACTCAGCATACATAGCCTAGCACGCACCACTCAGCATACATAGCCTAGCACGCACCACTCAGCATACAGTCTAGCCTAGCGCGCACCACTCAGCATACAGAGTCTAGCCTAGCACGCACCACTCAGCATACAGAGTCTAGCCTAGCACGCACCACTCAGCATACAGAGTCTAGCCTAGCACGCACCACTCAGCATACAGAGTCTAGCCTAGCACGCACCACTCAGCATACAGAGTCTAGCCTAGCACGCACCACTCAGCATACAGAGTCTAGCCTAGCACGCACCACTCAGCATACAGAGTCTAGCCTAGCACGCACCACTCAGCATACAGAGTCTAGCCTAGCACGCACCACTCAGCATACATAGCCTAGCACGCACCACTCAGCATACATAGCCTAGCACGCACCACTCAGCATACATAGCCTAGCACGCACCACTCAGCATACAGAGTCTAGCCTAGCACACACCACTCAGCATACAGAGTCTATCCTAGCACACACCACACCACTCAGCATACAGAGTCTAGCCTAGCACACACCACACCACTCAGCATACAGAGTCTATCCTAGCACACACCACACCACTCAGCATACAGAGTCTAGCCTAGCACACACCACACCACTCAGCATACAGAGTCTATCCTAGCACACACCACACCACTCAGCATACAGAGTCTATCCTAGCACACACCACACCACTCAGCATACAGAGTCTATCCTAGCACACACCACACCACTCAGCATACAGAGTCTAGCCTAGCCCACACCACACCTCACCACTCAGCATACAGAGTCTAGTCTAGCCTAGCACACACCACACCACTCAGCATACAGAGTCTATCCTAGCACACACCACACCACTCAGCATACAGAGTCTAGCCTAGCCCACACCACTCAGCATACAGAGTCTAGCCTAGCACACACCACACCTCACCACTCAGCATACAGAGTCTAGTCTAGCCTAGCACACACCTCAGCATACAGAGTCTAGTCTAGCCTAGCACACACCACACCACTCAGCATACAGAGTCTAGCCTAGCACACACCACACCACTTAGCATACAGTCTAGCCTAGCACACACCACACCACTCAGCATACAGTCTAGCCTAGCACACACCACTCAGCATACATAGCCTAGCACGCACCACTCAGCATACATAGCCTAGCACGCACCACTCAGCATACATAGCCTAGCACGCACCACTCAGCATACAGAGTCTAGCCTAGCACACACCACACCACTCAGCATACAGAGTCTATCCTAGCACACACCACACCACTCAGCATACAGAGTCTAGCCTAGCACACACCACACCACTCAGCATACAGAGTCTATCCTAGCACACACCACACCACTCAGCATACAGAGTCTAGCCTAGCACACACCACACCACTCAGCATACAGAGTCTATCCTAGCACACACCACACCACTCAGCATACAGAGTCTATCCTAGCACACACCACACCACTCAGCATACAGAGTCTATCCTAGCACACACCACACCACTCAGCATACAGAGTCTAGCCTAGCCCACACCACACCTCACCACTCAGCATACAGAGTCTAGTCTAGCCTAGCACACACCACACCACTCAGCATACAGAGTCTATCCTAGCACACACCACACCACTCAGCATACAGAGTCTAGCCTAGCCCACACCACTCAGCATACAGAGTCTAGCCTAGCACACACCACACCTCACCACTCAGCATACAGAGTCTAGTCTAGCCTAGCACACACCTCAGCATACAGAGTCTAGTCTAGCCTAGCACACACCACACCACTCAGCATACAGAGTCTAGCCTAGCACACACCACACCACTTAGCATACAGTCTAGCCTAGCACACACCACACCACTCAGCATACAGTCTAGCCTAGCACACACCACACCACTCAGCATACAGTCTAGCCTAGCACACACCACACCACTCAGCATACAGAGTCTAGCCTAGCCCACACCACTCAGCATACAGAGTCTAGCCTAGCACACACCACACCACACCACTCAGCATACAGAGTCTAGCCTAGCCCACACCACTCAGCATACAGTCTAGCCTAGCACACACCACACCACTCAGCATACAGTCTAGCCTAGCACACACCACACACCTCAGCATACAGAGTCTAGTCTAGCCTAGCACACACCACACCACTCAGCATACAGAGTCTAGCCTAGCACACACCACACCACTCAGCATACAGTCTAGCCTAGCACACACCACACCACTCAGCATACAGAGTCTAGCCTAGCACGCACCACACCACTCAGCATACAGAGTCTAGCCTAGCACACACCTCACCACTCAGCATACAGAGTCTAGCCTAGCACGCACCACTCAGCATACAGAGTCTAGCCTAGCACGCACCACTCAGCATACAGAGTCTAGCCTAGCACACACCACTCAGCATACAGAGTCTAGCCTAGCACGCACCACTCAGCATACAGAGTCTAGCCTAGCACGCACCACTCAGCATACAGAGTCTAGCCTAGCACGCACCACTCAGCATACAAAGTCTAGCCTAGCACGCACCACTCAGCATACAGAGTCTAGCCTAGCACGCACCACTCAGCATACATAGCCTAGCACGCACCACTCAGCATACATAGCCTAGCACGCACCACTCAGCATACAGTCTAGCCTAGCGCGCACCACTCAGCATACAGAGTCTAGCCTAGCACGCACCACTCAGCATACAGAGTCTAGCCTAGCACGCACCACTCAGCATACAGAGTCTAGCCTAGCACGCACCACTCAGCATACAGAGTCTAGCCTAGCACGCACCACTCAGCATACAGAGTCTAGCCTAGCACACACCACTCAGCATACAGAGTCTAGCCTAGCACGCACCACTCAGCATACAGAGTCTAGCCTAGCACGCACCACTCAGCATACAGAGTCTAGCCTAGCACGCACCACTCAGCATACAGAGTCTAGCCTAGCACGCACCACTCAGCATACATAGCCTAGCACGCACCACTCAGCATACATAGCCTAGCACGCACCACTCAGCATACATAGCCTAGCACGCACCACTCAGCATACAGTCTAGCCTAGCACGCACCACTCAGCATACAGTCTAGCCTAGCACGCACCACTCAGCATACAGAGTCTAGCCTAGCACGCACCACTCAGCATACAGAGTCTAGCCTAGCACGCACCACTCAGCATACAGAGTCTAGCCTAGCACGCACCACTCAGCATACAGAGTCTAGCCTAGCACGCACCACTCGGCATACAGAG
Source organism: Salvelinus alpinus (assembly GCF_045679555.1). Lineage (NCBI taxonomy): Eukaryota > Metazoa > Chordata > Actinopteri > Salmoniformes > Salmonidae > Salvelinus > Salvelinus alpinus. Next base: position 26,252,582 of record NC_092096.1, read on the forward strand.
TCTAGCCTAGCACGCACCACTCGGCATACAGAGTCTAGCCTAGCACGCACCACTCGGCATACAGAGTCTAGCCTAGCACGCACCACTCGGCATACAAAGTCTAGCCTAGCACGCACCACTCGGCATACAAAGTCTAGCCTAGCACGCACCACTCGGCATACAAAGTCTAGCCTAGCACGCACCACTCGGCATACAGAGTCTAGCCTAGCACGCACCACTCGGCATACAGAGTCTAGCCTAGCACGCACCACTCGGCATACAGAGTCTAGCCTAGCACGCACCACTCAGCATACAGAGTCTAGCCTAGCACGCACCACTCAGCATACAGAGTCTAGCCTAGCACGCACCACTCAGCATACATAGCCTAGCACGCACCACTCAGCATACATAGCCTAGCACGCACCACTCAGCATACATAGCCTAGCACGCACCACTCAGCATACATAGCCTAGCACGCACCACTCAGCATACATAGCCTAGCACGCACCACTCAGCATACATAGCCTAGCACGCACCACTCAGCATACAGTCTAGCCTAGCACGCACCACTCAGCATACAGAGTCTAGCCTAGCACGCACCACTCAGCATACAGAGTCTAGCCTAGCACGCACCACTCAGCATACAGAGTCTAGCCTAGCACGCACCACTCAGCATACAGAGTCTAGCCTAGCACGCACCACTCAGCATACAGAGTCTAGCCTAGCACGCACCACTCAGCATACAGAGTCTAGCCTAGCACGCACCACTCAGCATACAGAGTCTAGCCTAGCACGCACCACTCGGCATACAGAGTCTAGCCTAGCACGCACCACTCGGCATACAGAGTCTAGCCTAGCACGCACCACTCGGCATACAGAGTCTAGCCTAGCACGCACCACTCGGCATACAAAGTCTAGCCTAGCACGCACCACTCGGCATACAAAGTCTAGCCTAGCACGCACCACTCGGCATACAAAGTCTAGCCTAGCACGCACCACTCGGCATACAAAGTCTAGCCTAGCACGCACCACTCGGCATACAAAGTCTAGCCTAGCACGCACCACTCGGCATACAGAGTCTAGCCTAGCACGCACCACTCGGCATACAGAGTCTAGCCTAGCACGCACCACTCGGCATACAGAGTCTAGCCTAGCACGCACCACTCAGCATACAGAGTCTAGCCTAGCACGCACCACTCGGCATACAGAGTCTAGCCTAGCACACACCACTCGGCATACAGAGTCTAGCCTAGCACACACCACTCAGCATACAGAGTCTAGCCTAGCACACACCACTCAGCATACAGAGTCTAGCCTAGCACGCACCACTCAGCATACAGAGTCTAGCCTAGCACGCACCACTCAGCATACAGAGTCTAGCCTAGCACGCACCACCACATCTCAACACCACACCGCGCTGCCCCTCACCGTGCTGCCCTCACCTCACCGTGCTGCCCCTCGCCACACGGCCCCTCGCCACACGGCCCCTACGGCCCCTCACCGCTCTGCCCCACACCGCCCCTCACCACACCACACTGCCCCTCACCTCACCACCCCTACTTGCTCACACATTAACTTTTCAAACACACACACACACACACATTCTCTATCAAACACACACGCTCTCTTTCAAACACACACGCTCAGCCAACTCTGAGTGCAAGAGATAAGCATGCATCGCCTCACAGCTTTCCTATAAGAAGCCACCCTATAGCCCTCCTGTCCTCCAACCCTCCCATCCTCCAACCCTCCCATCCTCCTGCCCTCCCATCCTCCCCTGGCTGTTCTTTTAATCCACTACCCAGTGAAAAGACCCACTGCAGTTAATAGTCATGAATAGCAAGGTCAGCGCCAGGGGACGGCCAAACAAAGGATGAAGCTGCCGCCGTTGAAGCACAGCAACGCTCAGCTCCACTAATCTCTAGTGCCACTTCACCTGTCATGGTGGCATCGTTGTATCGTAACTGTCCTACCGCTGGGGCGTTACGGGGTTGAAATAAATGTCCGATTTTGACCCCTGTATCAGTTGTTAGGGGCAACTTCAACTTGTTTGACCGTAACATTCTAACTGCTCTAAATGTTGTCTAACCTCATAGTTATTTTTATTGTCTGTTTTGCTGACCCTTGACACTTGTTCTGTGTTTCTCATTGGCCAGGTATCGAGTGTCCGCGCGGCTCCAGGAACATGCCCGGCGGCATGCAGGTGGCTGAGCCCTTCAGCGACGAGGCCATGGCCTTCACCAAGGAGCTGGTACTGCAGAGAGAGGTAAGAGCAACATTCATTAAAGCTCCAATTTCTTTGATTTCAGTGGTTTTACTTGCGACTGCATGTTTGGCTGGTTTTGCAGTCTGACATATTGGATCACATTCGACCTCCAGTTTAATTTTGTCTCCTGGCTTTCTTTAGTGTGGTTTTTGATGACTGGGTGTGTTTGTAAATTCTCTCTGCAGTGCCAGAGTGTGTTCAGAGTGTGCTCTGGGCGTTCGTAAATTCAGAGCGTTGTCAGATTGTCCGTTCGTAATTTCAGAACCTTTCTTTCTCTGTGGGTTCAGAGAACACACTGGACGTAGGTTTGATCCGAGTGTTCTGACCTCACAACCTCAAGCAACCAAGCTAACGTTGGCTAGCTTGCTAGATACTTCTGGACACAAATGAGAGAACACCTCACTCTGACCATTTTACTCACCGTAGTAGAGCTGGTTTGGCTGTTTTCATGTTATCTAGAGCGTTGGTGATTCTAACTGTGCTGCAGGCAACAATTAGTTACGCTTTTTTTGCCGATGTTTACTGACACCGGCCATATTCAACGGGTGTTTAACGTTTGTAAATTCATCAGTTATTCTGCGCTTTAGCACACTCGGACGAGTACTCTGAAATCCGAGTTGATAGCCAGAGTGAATTTACGAACGCACCCTCTGAGTTGCGTGGAAGGTTGACAATTTTGGATCATGTTTGATCTCCATTTAGGTTCATCTGTGGTGCCTAGTTTCACTTGGTGAATGCCATTCTAAATTGTCGATAGGAGTTGTTTGTGTTAACTGTGAACCGAGGCCTAGTCTTCCCTCCCCTTCCCCTCATGTCCTTCTGCCATACATCCTTTTCTGACGGGCCGTGGAGAGACGATTAGGGCCTCCACTCCATCAATTGACCAAATCCATAGAACGTCTCAGTTGAGTAATGGTAGAGCAGAAAGAAGGGGAGACGGGGAGGACAGGCGATAATTTATCCACCTCAATCCACCTTATCCACCTCAAAACCACCCTGTTATGCCCCACTCTCTCTGAAACCCAAAACCTTTCACAGGCCGACTTCCAAACCCCTTTCGTACTCTCTGGCAAATGTGGCCTTGTCGCACCCTCCCTCCAGATACTCCCTTCTACAAACTGATTCAAGATCAATGTTCTATCTCCCCACTAATAATTAAGGGTATAATTTGGCACGGGTAAGCTGATCCTAGATCCAAACGTTTATTGACATGTAAAACAGAAAGCTGCTTATTTAACTGGAGCCCATTGAAGCTAGCTCTGAATCCAAGGACAGCTAGCCTCCTGTAACTCTCCTCTCCGTTGGACCCTGTTGAAGGGCTCTGTGGGGGAGTGTGTATCCCATGCTCCTTTGAGCCCCTCTAATTGTCATGGAAATGTGGCTTTGAGGCCAAATGTGTTGGCTGGTGTGGAGCTAGAAGGCTAGCCTGTGTAGGATGAGCTGAGCTAGCCAGATTGCTGCACTAGATTCCCAACTGGAATGCTTTGGAAGTGGAATTGAGGTTAACAGGGGGAGTATTAGTGATGGGGGTGCAGTCGGACTCGGACCGCTCTGGCTGACAGGGACACACACATGCATAACACCCACACATACATATACACACACAATGTTATACTCAACACAATATAATAAGTAATATATGCAATTTAGCTTTTATTCAAAGCAACTTAAAAAATTAACTGTATTTTTAAAAATGTATACTTTATTTAACTAGGCAAGTCAGTTAAGAACAAATTCTTATTTACAATGACGGCCTACCAAAAGGCCTCCTACGGGGGCCTGGGATTTAAATAATTCATAAATAAATACAATATAAATATAGGACAAAACACACATCACAACAAGAGAGACACAACACTACATAGAGACCTAAGACAACATAACATAAGGCGGTAGATACAACAATACATCATACAAAGCAGCCACAACTGTCAGTAAGAGTGTCCATGATTGTGTTTTTGAATGAAGAGATTGAGATAAAACTGTCCAGTTTGAGTGTTTGTTGCAGCTCGTTCCAGTCGCTAGCTGCAGCAAACTGAAAAGAGGAGCGACCCAGGGATGTGTGTGCTTTGGGGACCTTTAACAGAATGTGACTGGCAGAACGGGTGTTGTATGTGGAGGAAGAGGGCTGCGGTAGATATCTCAGATAGAGGGGAGTGAGGCCTAACAGGGTTTTATAAATGAGCATCAACCAGTGGATCTTGCGATGGGTATACAGAGATGACCAGTTTACAGAGGAGTATAGAGTGCAGTGATGTGTCCTATAAGGAGCATTGGTGGCAAATCTGATGGCCGAATGGTAAAGAACATCTAGCCACTCGAGAGCACCCTTACCCTGCCGATCTATAAATGATGTCTCCATAATCTAGCATGGGTAGGATGGTCATCTGAATCAGGGTTAGTTTATCAGCTGGGGTGAAGGAGGAGTGATTACGATAGAGGAAACCAAGTCTAGATTTAACTTTAGCCTGCAGCTTTGATATGTGCTGAGAGAAGGACAGTGCACAGTCTAGCCATCCTCCCAAGTACTTGTATGAGGTGACTACCTGAAGATTTAAACACTCAGAGGTAGTAATCACACCTGTGGGGAGAGGCATTCTTCTTACCAAACCACAGTACCTTTGTTTTGGAGGTGTTCCGAACAAGGTTAAGGGCAGAGAAAGCTTGTTGGACACTAAGAAAGCTTTGTTGTAGAGCATTTAACACAAAATCCGGGGAGGGGCCAGCTGAGTATAAGACTGCATATAAATGGATGAGAGAGCTTCCTACTGCCTGAGCTATGTTGTTGATGTAAATTGAGAAGAGCGTGGGGCCTAGGATTGATTGATTAAAGAGCTCAGCCATGTGCTTATTGTCAGAAATAACCACATCAACTTTAAGGGACATGGGCAGCTGTGAGGAGGAGGGTTTATTCTCTAGGTCTTTAACCGTTTTCCAGAACTTCTTGGCATTAGACCCACAGAGAGAACTGATCCTTAAAGTAACTAACTTTGGCCTTCCGGATAGCCTGAGTACACGTTTCTCATTTGCCTGAACGAGAGCCAGTCAGCCTGAGTATGCGTGTGCCGAGCCTTTCGCCAAATGCAATTCTTGAGGTGGAATAACTCTGCAAGATCACGGTTGAACCAGGGGCTGAACCTGTTTTTAATTCTCATTATCTTTATGGGCGCGTGTTTGTTAACAATACCACTGAAAATATCAAGAAAGAAGCCCCAAGCGTCTTCGACAGAGAGGATCAAGCTGATTCTATACCAATTTACAGAGGACAGGTCATGAAGGAAGGCTTGCTAATTCAAGTTTTTCAGCAAACGTCTATGACAAATCAGGACATGTTGTTTCACTGAGCAGCCATTACAAACACAGGCTGTAAAACAGTGATCACTAAGGTCATTACAGAAAACACCAGAATGATACCTATCAGGATTATTTATGAGGATAACATCAAGAAGAGTAGCCTTTTCTGGGTGTTTGGAGTCATACCTTGTGGGATTGGTAATAATCTGAGAAAGATTACGGGAGTCCTATTGCTTTAGGACCTGGTCAGGTGGTTTAAGCGTGTCCCAGTTTAGGTCACCTAGCAGGACAAATTCAGACTTAGTGTAAGGGGCCAGGAGAGAGCTTAGAGCAGGTAGGGTACAGACCGGTGATGATGGAGGACGATAGCACCCAGCAACAGTCAACAAAGATCTATTAGAAAGTTTAATGCTTAAAACCAGCAAATCAAATTGTTTGGGGACAGACTTGGTGGAGACAACCGAGTACTAAAGATGTTCCTTGGTAAAGATTGCAACTCCCCCACCTTTGGAAGATCTGTCTTACTGAAAAAGGTTATAACCAGAAAGGTTAACATCAGTATTCTAAACACTCTTCCTTAACCACGTCTCAGTAACGACCAACACATGTGGATTGGAGCTGTGAACCCACACTTTCAATTGATCCCTTTTAGGTATTAAGCTTTTTGTGTTAATGTGCAGAAAACCCAGGCTTTTACAAGAGCAGAAGACAGTGAAGCAGATATCAGAGCACAAGTCAGAATTGCGGCTAGCAACAGTAGGTGGGCCAGGTGTACATGCACATCAAGGCACGGCATAGTACAGGGAGAGCTCTGCAGTGCGGATTTATGACATCTGAATGTGCATCAGATGGCAACAAGATCAAATTTACAGCATTTTCATCAGGTAACATGAATACAAAGCCGGCGAGAGGTGGTTAGAATAGGACGGGAGGCCAAAAGTCTGTGTAACCAATAGAGGGTCAGAGTCCCGAGTGTGGGAACAAACAGTCTGTCCCACGGTTGGGTAAATAAAGTTTGTAGTAAACAAAATATGCAGGAGTCATGAGGCAAATAGCAAAATGCACAAGAAAAAAAAATATATATAACGACTTGGGGAGTGTGGTGGTGGTACCTGTACCAGACAGGGGGAGACAGGCCAGTGCAGACGGTGACAGATCGCCAGGTGGAATCCTTGCAGCAATGCAGCAGGACACAGGAGTAGGAGTCACACCCACTGGGGAGATGCTTTTATTTCTGGTGTCCCGTTTCTAGTAGAAAATGCCAGTGAATGGTCTTTGAACAGCAGGTGGGGGCTTCAGAGGATGTGTGAATACTTTTTACATATTGGTGGCCCCAGGAATCGAACCCATAACCCTGGCGGTGCAAGCACCATCCTCCACCAAGTGAGCCATGCAGGACCACAGTCATACCCACGTTGACTCGGTCACGCACACCCTCGGAAACTCAAAATTGTCTTCCTTCTCTCACACGACATGCAAGTCCCTCTTGCCCTGTCTCGTCTGTGTGAGTTAGCATGCTTAGGAGAGACTGCTGCTGCTGCCTTAACCTACTGGCTGTGGCTAATGCAATCTTAACACTGCCCAAGCTAATTGTACAGAGGGAGAGAGGGATGGACGGAGAAAGGGGGGGAGGGGAAGAGAGAGGGAGGTAAAGGGAGGGAGGGGGGTCAGGGAGAGATTGAGAGGGAAAGAGAGAGTGGGGAGAAATATCCTGTTATCACACTCTTTCCATCTCTCCATTCCCCAGGTTGAAAATGAGGGCCTTAGTCGAAGTGGTCCGATTACATTTCTTTCCGCCCCAATCCCCCCAGTGTCACTGCGTTTTAAAACTGCCGCTCCGCTCCAATGGATGCGAATGGAGCCCAGGTGAACTCATTTTAGGACGTTTTCTGACTGAGTGCAGATTTCTTTTTCATTTAGTGAATGATGTTTGATTGAAGCTGCTCTCCAAGTGGTCCACTTTTCAGGGAATAGGGTTTCATTTTAGTTTAGAGGGAATTCTCCATGGGCATCTCCACCGATGTGTTTGTAGTTTTCGGAATCAGATTGTCTATCGGTAATTTGAAGTCTTAGCAGGGGTATTCGACTTCAAGGCCTCGCATGTGCCAAACCGACGCCACGTCAAACATCATTCCCTCTCCCTTGCCCCTTCTTTTACTTCTCCCTCCTTTCGCCTCCTCTCCCCTTTCCTCCTTTGAGGAATTCTGTGTTAGTGCAGGCTTGACGGGTGGGCTGGTATGTTGGGGAGGAAGTCTGTGTTAGTGCAGGCTTGACGGATCGGCTGGTATGTTGGGGAGGAAGTCTGTGTTAGTGCAGGCTTGACGGGTGGGCTGGTATGTTGGGGAGGAATTCTGTGTTAGTGCAGGCTTGACGGGTGGGCTGGTATGTTGGGGAGGAAGTCTGTGTTAGTGCAGGCTTGACGGGTGGGCTGGTATGTTGGGGAGGAATTCTGTGTTAGTGCAGGCTTGACGGGTGGGCTGGTATGTTGGGGTGTCATCACACTCTTCAATGTTCTCTTTCTAAAGCACTGCGGCGACGGCGTCTTCATTTCTCCTGATGCAAACGCGCATAATTAAAGTGGCGCGTGTTGAGAGGAGCAGCCATGATTTCTGCCACTATTTTTATTATCTCTCTTGCTCTCTACATCTTGGTGTCTACCACTCGCTCTCCCTCCACCTTTCTTTTTTCTCTTTCTGTCTCTCTCTCTCCTGCTTCTTGCTCTCTGTCTTGGTCTCTCGCTCTCTCTCTCTCTACCTTTTTTCTTTCTGTCTCTTGCTCTCTGTCTTGATGTCTATCTCCCTCTCTCTCCCATCTCTCTGTGTGCAGTCTTAATCTCTGACTGACACGCGCTCCTTCTTCCCATGCGTACTTCTTTAAAATAGCTTGGCAGTATTTCAGGGCAAAGGCATTTAGAAACAGCCCAAATAAGTTCCTCTTTTGATGTTTCCTCCTAGAACCCATATGTCTCCCGAGGTGTATCGTCGGCAAACATTTTTACATGTTCATTTCCCATCTTTCTCTATTTCACACCAAGGAGGGTTTTTGTTCATGAAATGTTTGTGTGTGGTAATAGATATGAATTGTGTTGAGTGCAGAGTTTTTGCGTGGAGAGGAACAGGGGAGTGGGGAAACCATGTTTCAGAGGTATAGGAAACGGAAGGGAAGAGGAAGATGGAAGTGGTAAAAGTGATATGCTTTAGGGCCTGACTGCAACAGAGTAGTTTCTGTTCCATCCCTCCATCACGACTGTCTGTGACAGACAGAATGAGAGAGAACAATAAAAGACTGAGGGAAGTGAGATTTAAAGAGGCCTGGTCCGCCTCCCACGCGTGGCTCTGACCTTGTGTGCGGGGACACACTCATTGGCCTCTGACCTTTCTCAGTCTATCCATCCCTCTCTTATTCTTTCTCTCTTTCTGTCTTTTTTAATTCAAATTTGGTCTTTCATTCACTTGATCGATTCCATCCACATGCTTTCTCTCTCTGTTCTTCTCTCTCTCCTCTCTCCTCCTCTCTCTAGCTCTCTTATCCTCTACCTAGCTCTCTTATCCTCTACCTCTCTCCTCCTCTCTCTACCTCTCTCTACCTCTCTCTACCTCTCTCTACCTCTCTCCTCCTCTCTCCTCCTCTCTCCTCCTCTCTCCTCCTCTCTACCTCTCTCTACCTCTCTCCTCCTCTCTCCTCCTCTCTACCTCTCTCCTCCTCTCTCTACCTCTCTCCTCCTCTCTCTAGCTCTCTTATTCTCTACCTCTTCCTCTCTTATTCTCTACCTCTTCCTCTCTTATTCTCTACCTCTTCCTCTCTTATTCTCTACCTCTTCCTCTCTTATTCTCTACCTCTTCCTCTCTTATTCTCTACCTCCTCCTCTCTCCTCCTCTCTCTTCCTCTCTCCTCCTCTCTCTACCTCTCTCTACCTCTCTCTACCTCTCTCTACCTCTCTCCTCCTCTCTCTCCTCCTCCTCTCTCATGTACAGTGCCTTTAGAATGTATTGACATCCCTTGACTTTTTCCACGTGTTGTTGTTACAGCCTGAATTCAAAATGATGTCACTGATCTACACACAATAGCCCAGAATGTAAAAGTGGAATGATGTTTTTGGAAATGTTTACAAATTAATAAATGAGAAGCTGAAATATCTTGAGCCAATAAGTTATTCAACCATTTTGTTATGGTAAGCCTAAGAAAGTTCAGGAGTAGAAATGTGCTTAACAAGTCACATAAGTTGCATGGACTCACTGTGTGCAATAATAGTGTTTAACATGATTTTGAAATGACACATCTTTGTACCCCACACATACAATTATCTGTAAGGTCCCTCAATCGAGCAGTGAATTTCACACACAGATTCAACCACAAAGACCAGGGAGGTTTTCCAATGAATCACAAAGAAGGGCCCATATTAGTAGATGCAGACATTGAATATCCCTTTGAGCGTGGTGAAGTTATTAATTACACTTTGGATGGTGTATCAATACACCCATTCAGGAAACAGGCGCCCTTCCTAACTCAGTGGCCAGCGAGGAAGGAAACTGCTCAGGGATTTCTCCACAACTAACATAAATGACAGCGTGAAAAGAAGGAAGCCATTAAAGTAATACTGCAAAAAATGTGGGAAAGAAATAAAATACAAAGCATTATGTTTGGGGCAAATCCAACACATCACTGAGTACTACTCTTCATGTTATCAAGCATGGTGGTGTCTGCATCATGTTTTGGCTATGCTTGTCATCGACAAGGACTAGGGAGTTGTTGTTGATAAAAATAAACGAAATAGAACTAAGCACCAGGCAAAATCCTAGAGGAAAACTTGGTTCAGTCAGCTTTCCAACAGACAATGGGAGACAAATTCACTAAAACACAAGGCCAACCTGGAGTTGCTTACCAAGATGACATTGACTGTTCCCGAGTGGCCTAGTTACAGTTTTGACTTAAATTGGCTTGAAAATCTATGGCAAGACTTAAATGGCTGTCTAGCAATGATCAACAACCAACTTGACAGTTTGAAGAATTTTTAAAAGTATAATGGGCAAAAATAGCTCTTAGAGACATCAAGATATATTAGTATTTTCTATATAATTTTTTTTATCTTATCATTTTTCTTCCACTGACATTAGTATTTTGTGTAGATCGTTGTCAAAAAATGACTATGAAATCCATTTTAATCCCACTTTGTAACAACAAAATGTAGGCAAAGTCAAGGTGTGTGAAGGCACTGTATGTGTGGACAGTTGATTTTATCACTGTAGTATCTAGTAGGCTATACGGTATCAGAGCTGAGTGAACTCATCCCAGACACATCAGGTCACTCTGTCTCACCCTCGCACCTCTGGCCCTTCCTGTTCTCACGTCCACCATTGGTCAGTGACAGCGCAGTACCCAGTCATGTGTTAGTTAGATGGCCAGCGCCCCCTGTTCCCAGGCTGGCACGGGGTTGGCGGCACATCCCGACAGGACAGGTGTCGGGCGGGAGTGGGGTGCAATGACTCATGTGGCCCGCACAGCAACATTCACTCAGTCAGTCACCACAGATTACAGGGCACAGACTCCCTCGCTGCTCAAGAAGCTTTAACGCTAATGTCTGTGATTGGGCTCTCCACAGAGTGTCGGTGGTTTTGTGGGTGTCTGTGATTGGGCTATCCACAGAGTGTCGGTGGTTTTGTGGGTGTCTGTGATTGGGCTCTCCACAGAGTGTCGGTGGTTTTGTGGGTGTTTGTGATTGGGCTCTCCACAGAGTGTCGGTGGTTTTGTGGGTGTCTGTGATTGGGCTCTCCACAGAGTGTCGGTGGTTTTGTGGGTGTCTGTGATTGGGCTCTCCACAGAGTGTCGGTGGTTTTGTGGGTGTCTGTGATTGGGCTCTCCACAGAGTGTCGGTGGTTTTGTGGGTGTCTGTGATTGGGCTCTCCACAGAGTGTTGGTGGTTTTGTGGGTGTCTGTGATTGGGCTCTCCACAGAGTGTCGGTGGGTTTGTGGGTGTCTGTGATTGGGCTCTCCACAGAGTGTCGGTGGGTTTGTGGGTGTCTGTGATTGGGCTCTCCACAGAGTGTCGGTGGGTTTGTGGGTGTCTGTGATTGGGCTCTCCACAGAGTGTCGGTGGGTTTGTGGGTGTCTGTGATTGGGCTCTCCACAGAGTGTCGGTGGGTGTTTTAGGTGTGTGTGTCTAATGGGGAAGCCTTTGATTAGTTGAATCAGGCGTTTTAGTGCTCTGCTGGGGGGGGGAGCCTGTCCATCCTTTCTGTGGAAGTTTGAAAGTAATTGCTGCATTGGAAATGGTACCTTTACCTGCAGCATTATGAAACACCTGCCTAACCCTATCATTTCTCCAAGCCAGACACAGCAGGTTGGTGGCACCTTCATTGGGGAGGATGAGCTTGTGGTAATGACTGGAGTGGAATTAGAGGAATGGTATCAAACACATCGAACACATGTTTTCCAGCTGTTTGATGCCATTCCATTGAATCTGTTCCAGACATTTATTATGAGTCGTCCTCCCCTCAGCAGCCTCCTGTGAAGCCAGCCTGTATGAGAATCACCCACTATATGCATTTGGAGGTGGCTAGGCCTGTTTAACATTCTCCTGCTCACACAGTTATGGGTGAGAAAGTGCATCCTTCATGTGTTTTGAGCCCTTTAATGTCTATTTTGCCTCTCACTCCAAGACCATATTGGATTTCTCCTTCGTCTGGCGCTTTGCATTGATTTCCGTTCACGTCTGAATTATTTGGCGTGAGTCAGATTACACAAGTGCTGCGCTTCCATCTCTCTCTCCTCCTCCCGTCTCCCTCTCTCTATCTAGCGCTTTCCATCTCTCTGTGTGTACATTCACGTGTTCATCTGTATGCACAGTCAGGTCTCGGTGAGCTGACATGCTTGTGCCGATATACAGTGCATTCAGAAATTATTCAGACCCCTCGACTTTTTCCACATTTTGTTACGTTACAGCCTTATTCTAAAATGAATTAAATAGTCCCCCGCCTGCCATCAATCTACACACAATACGCCATAATGACAAAGAAAAAAATGTTTTGCAAATGTATTAAAAATAAACATATCACATTTCCATAAGTATTCAGGCCCTTTACTCAGTACTTTGTTGAAGCACCTTTGGCAGCGATTACAGCATAGAGTCTTCTTGGGTATGACGCTACAAGCTTGGCACACCTGTATTTGGGGAGTTTCTTCCATTCTTCTCTGCAGATCCTCTCAAGCTCTGTCAGGTTGGATGGGGAGCGTCGCTGCACAGCTATTTTCAGGTCTCTCCAGAGATGTTCGATCGGGTTCAAGTCTGGGCTCTGGCTGGGCCACTCAAGGACATTCAGAGACTTGTCCAGAAGCCACGTTGTCTTGGCTGTGTGCTTAGGGTCGTTGTCCGGTTGGAAGGTGAACCTTCGTGCTCTGGAGCAGGTTTTCATCCAGGATCTCTCTGTACTTTGCTCCGTTCATCTTTGGCCCGATCATGACTAGACTAGTCTTCCAGTCCCTGCTGCTGAAAAACATCCCCACAGCATGATGCTGCCACCACCATGCTTCACCGTAGAGATGGTGCCAGGTTTCCTCCAGACGTGACGCTTAGCAGTCAGGCCAAGGAGTTCAATATTGGTTTCATCAGACCAGAGAATCTTGTTTCTCATGATCTGAGAGTCTATAGCTGGAGCTATGACAGAGTAACCATCAGGTTTTTGGTCACCTCCCTGACCATGGCCATTCTCCCCCGTTTTTCCGGGCGGCCAGCTCTAGGAAGTGTCTTGGAGGTTCCAAACTTCTTCCATTTAATAATGATGGAGGCTACTTAGTTCTTTGGGACCTCGGGGACTCCTATCAAGTTGTAGAAACATCTCAAGGATGATCAATGGAAACAGGATGCACCTGAGCTCAATTTCGAATCTCATAGCAAAGGGTCTGAATAGTTAATGCTTTTTCTCTTTTTTATTTGTAATACATTTGCAGAAATGTCAAACCTGTTTTCACTATGTCAGTATGGGGTATTGTGTGTAGATTGCTGAGTAGATTGCTGTGTAGATTGCTGAGTTACTTAAATTTTAGAATTGGGCTGTAACGTAACAAATTGTGAAAAAAGTCGAGCTCTGAATACTTTCCGTAGGCACTGTAGCGAAATTGTGTGTGTGTCTAGTTAAATAATAGATGGTGTGTTTTATAGGCCAGACAGACTTGGGGACACTGAGAATTCTCCCCCTGGGGACAGTTTGTTTGTAGGGTCTTTAAGACATTAAACCACCAATACTATTCTCAATATCATTTCCTTATATGATTTATATAGAATACATGGATGTCTTCTTCCATCCACTACTTTTATTCAGAACTCTTTTACTTTAGTAGTATTTACATGCTTCTCATGCCAATATGCCAATATGGTTTATTGAATTAAATTCAAGCACCAGAGCATTGCCTCTGCACTAGGCGACAACCTAGCCATGAACGCACCCGGTCCCCTGCGCTTACCCAGTGCCAGTGTGTGAGAGATGTCGTTATCCGTGGCCCTCTTTAATAGTAGTGACTTATAGGATGGAGGAGAGAGGAATGTCCCCCATAAACTCCTCTATGCCACGGCAGAGAGAGATGGAGGGAACGAGAGAGAGAGGTATGTGCTTTATCATCCCCAGACGTTTATGAGCGTGACCTTGTGTGTGTGTGTGTGTGTGTGTGTGTGAAAGAAAGAAAACGCTGATAAGCTCTGGCTAACAACTTCACCATCCATTCTGATGAGCCCCACGGTACTCCATACATCCTGGTTCTCTGAAGGCACACACACACACACACACACACACACACACACACACACACACACACACACACACACACACACACACACACACACACACACACACACACACACACACACACACACACACACACACAGTCACCTATGGGCTTGAGAATGTAAAATGTATGCTCTCATGCCTGTAAGTCGCTTTGGATAAAAGCGTTTGCTAAATGGTATATATTATTATACTGTATATACATTAGATGGAAGTGGAGCAGCCATTTTGATCGTGATAGATCAGGGGTGTGTGTGTGTCGGGTGCTCGTTGATGTGAATAGACAGCCTATAATTAGCTAGATTAGCTCTGCTCTATGACCTTTCATGAGGCATGATGTGTTATGACTGGTCACGCTGTTCTTACCTACACACACACACACACACACACACACACACACACACACACACACACACACACACACACACACACACACACACACAGACAGTGGTGGGACAGAGAGGGTGTGTGTGAGTCCCCTACTGTGAGTCTGGACCCGGCGGGCGGTGCTGTTATGCTAAAGGGACTAGCTGTAGCTGAATCATCTTAATATGTCTTACCCTTCATGTCAAGGGCACTGCACCATGAAAGACCTCAGTGACGTGAATAATACATGTTCTGTGGTGCAGGTAGATCTCTCTGCCGCTCTCTGCTTCTCTCTCTGCTGCTCTCTGCCGCTCTCTGCTGCTCTCTGCTGCTCCCTGCCGCTCTCTGCTGCTCTCTGCTGCTCTCTGCTGCTCTCTGCTGCTCTCTGCTTCTCTCTGCTTCTCTCTCTGTCGCTCTCTGCTTCTCTCTCTGTCGCTCTCTGCTTCTCTCTCTGTCGCTCTCTGCTTCTCTCTCTGTCGCTCTCTGCTTCTCTCTCTGTCGCTCTCTGCTTCTCTCTCTGTCGCTCTCTGTCGCTCTCTGCTTCTCTCTCGCTCTCTGCTTCTCTCTCGCTCTCTGCTCTCTGCTTCTCTCTCTCTCGCTCTCTGCTTCTCTCCCTGCTTCTCTCTGCTTCTATCGCTTTCTGCTTCTCTCTATCGCTCTAGCGCTCTCTGCTTCTCTCCATCGCTCTCTGCTTCTCTCCATCGCTCTCTGCTTCTCTCCCTGCTTCTCCTTGCTTCTATCGCTTTCTGCTTCTCTCTATCGCTCTAGCGCTCTCTGCTTCTCTCCATCGCTCTCTGCTTCTCTCGCTCTCTGCTTCTCTCCATCGTTCTCTCCATCGTTCTCTCCATCGCTCTCTCCATCGCTCTCTCCATCGCTCTCTCCATCGCTCTCTCCATCGCTCTCTCGCTCTCTGCTTCTCTGCTTCTCTCTCTCGCTCTCTGCTTCTCTCTCTCGCTCTCTGCTTCTCTCTCTCGCTCTCTGCTTCTCTCTCTCGCTCTCTGCTTCTCTCTCTCGCTCTCTGCTTCTCTCTCTCGCTCTCTGCTTCTCTCTCTCGCTCTCTCGCTCTCTGCTTCTCTCTCTCGCTCTCTCGCTCTCTGCTTCTCTCTCTCGCTCTCTGCTTCTCGCTCTCTGCTTCTCGCTCTCGCTCTCTGCTTCTCGCTCTCGCTCTCTCCATCGCTTCTCTCCATCGCTCTCTCGCTCTCTGCTTCTCTCTCTCGCTCTCTGCTTCTCTCTCTCGCTCTCTCGCTCTCTGCTTCTCTCTCTCGCTCTCTCGCTCTCTGCTTCTCTCTCTCGCTCTCTGCTTCTCGCTCTCTGCTTCTCGCTCTCGCTCTCTGCTTCTCGCTCTCGCTCTCTCCATCGCTTCTCTCTCTCGCTCTCTCGCTCTCTGCTTCTCTCTCTCGCTCTCTGCTTCTCGCTCTCTGCTTCTCGCTCTCGCTCTCTGCTTCTCGCTCTCGCTCTCTCCATCGCTTCTCTCCATCGCTCTCTCCATCGCTTCTCTCCATCGCTCTCTCCATCGCTTCTCTCCATCGCTCTCTCCATCGCTTCTCTCCATCGCTTCTCTCCATCGCTTCTCTCCATCGCTTCTCTCCATCGCTCTCTCCATCGCTCTCTCGCTCTCTGCTTCTCTCTCTCTGCTTCTCTGCTTCTCTCTCGCTCTCTGCTTCTCTCTCTCGCTCTCTCGCTCTCTGCTTCTCTCTCTCGCTCTCTCGCTCTCTGCTTCTCTCTCTCGCTCTCTGCTTCTCTCTCTCGCTCTCTCGCTCTCTGCTTCTCTCTCTCGCTCTCTGCTTCTCTGCTTCTCGCTCTCTGCTTCTCTCTCTCGCTCTCTGCTTCTCGCTCTCTCCATCGCTTCTCTCCATCGCTCTCTGCTTCTCTCGCTCTCTGCTTCTCTCCATCGCTTCTCTCCATCGCTTCTCTCCATCGCTCTCTGCTTCTCTCGCTCTCTGCTTCTCTCTCTCGCTCTCTGCTTCTCTCTCTCGCTCTCTGCTTCTCTCTCTCGCTCTCTGCTTCTCTCTCTCGCTCTCTGCTTCTCTCTCTCGCTCTCTGCTTCTCTCTCTCGCTCTCTGCTTCTCTCTCTCGCTCTCTGCTTCTCTCTCTCGCTCTCTGCTTCTCTCTCTCGCTCTCTGCTTCTCTCTCTCGCTCTCTGCTTCTCTCTCTCGCTCTCTGCTTCTCTCTCTCGCTCTCTGCTTCTCTCTCTCGCTCTCTGCTTCTCTCTCTCGCTCTCTGCTTCTCTCTCTCGCTCTCTGCTTCTCTCTCTCGCTCTCTGCTTCTCTCGCTCTCTGCTTCTCTGCTTCTCTCCATCGCTCTCTGCTTCTCTCGCTCTCTGCTTCTCTATCGCTCTCTGCATCTTTTTTTTTTTTTACCTTTATTTATCTAGGCAAGTCAGTTAAGAACACAGCCTAGGACGACGGCCTAGGAACAGTGGGTTAACAAGGCAGAACAACAGATTTTTACCTTGTCAGCTCGATTTTTACCTTGTTCGATCTAGCAACTTTTCGGTTACTGGCCCAACACTCTAACCATTAGGCTATCTGCCGCCTACCTACTTCTCTCTCTACGTCTATCACTCTCTACTTCTCTCTACTTCTCCATCTCTCTTTCTCTCTCCAACTGCGGGGTTCATAGATTTTCATCTTACGACTCAGAGGACATAGATAAAAAGAGATGTTCAGGAGAGGGAGACGAAGGCAGGGAGGCAGCCTGTCTTTCTGAGAGCCACGTGCTGAGAAGGTAGGAGTCCACATTTTCCTTCTGTCCCTCCCTCTTTGTGTGTCTCTGCAGACAGCAGTTCTCAGTGAACCTGTGCACCAGTGTGATTCACCTGGCCTATTTAGAAGATCCAGTTTGTCAAATTCTCCTCCCATCCTCGTCCTCCTCTTCGTCCTCTCTGCTTTTTCTTCTTTCTCTCCGTGTTTTGCACCAGCCTTTTGTGTTGTTGTCCTCTCCTGTGGGCCCACTGACTTTCTTTCTCTCGCTTTTCTCTTGCTTCTATTTTGGTCTTTCTCTCATTTCTGTCTCCTGTTTAGTCTTTCTTTTCTCTCTCTCTCTCTCTCTCTCTCGCTCCCTCGCTGTCTCTCTCTCTCTGTATCTTTCTCTTTCTTTCTCTCTGTCTCTCTGTCCGTCTCTCTGTCCCTCTCTCTGTGTTTGCTGGCTGTAGGAGTTGGACAGTGTGTTGCTAAGTGACTGGGTTGAGTGGGTCCGCTGCTGGGGACCTTATAGAACAAGCTTGTTGTCAAGAGCCCTCTCTCACACCTTTCCTCCCTCCCTCCCTTCCTCTTTTTTTATTCTCTTGTTCTCGTTTGTCTGGTTGTTCCTCTTGTGTTCTTTTCGCTCCCTTCATCTTGTTTTTACCGTATGAGGGGATGTTATTAAGACATGATAGTAGGTTGTGTATGTGTGTGGTGTGTACCAACCTCTCTTTGTTGGTGGCTCCAGACAGTGACATAACGTCCCACTGTGGGAGGAAAGGACTTGGATTCTTTCGTCTCCTCCTCCTCTGTCAGCAGTCCAGGTGTCTCTGCCTGGTGTGTGTGTGTCGTCAGGAATGAAACAGTTTTGAGTAATCCATCATGTTCCCACTTCCCCTGGACATGCTTGTTTAGCCAGGCAAGTGTCCTTTGTTTCAGAACCAGCTTTAGCAAAACAATTGTAGTAACCAGTACAGCTGGGAACAAGAAGCTCCGATCTCCCCCTGTCGTGGTCAATGGCCATGCCTGCGCCCGTCCAGAGTGAGTGACGTTCAACACCCCTGAGCTGTCACCGGAACGCTAGGTAATAAATAATAACAGTTAATAAAATAACAGCATTATTTCGGGTGACTGTGGTACGGATGCTGGATTAACTAGCAGGGTGTTGTGTTTAGTAGCACCACACACACACACACACACACACACACACACACACACACACACACACACACACACACACACACACACACTTCTGGTAATTTAGGGAAACTCCTAAATAGATTTTAGGCCTTGGCTCTATTAAAAAAAAAATGTAAGGTTGTTTTTTCTTAATGTGGGTTATAATCTCATAAGCCTAAGCAAGTACATTTTGTAATCAACTCTTTGGCTGTCTGGGGGGGTGAGGTCAAATCTTGACGTCTGTGATCTTCAGGTTGGAGCGCTTGAAAGGTGCCAGAGTTTCCGACTAGAAGTTGGATGACCGTTCCAAAAGATTTTTCTCTATTTTTGCTTAAAAAATTAAATTGTAATCAGTTGTTTTGATTGCTCTGAGGTCGGAGATTTCCAAGTTCCCAGTTGTTTTGAACGTGGCATTAGTCTCAGCGAAGAGAGGGAGCGAGCAGCAGAGGGTCCGCCTCACGGTTCCTGCTCTCCTTCCTCTCCTCCGGTGAGACTGACCAGAGAGAGGGGACACCGTCTTCTACCGGATAGAGAAACTCGACTCTCACCTCATCTGCCTCATGCACACATTCACATTGTTCCTATATTTTTTCTCTCTGGCTCTCTCGCTCCAGCCTCCAGGTGCTAACAGTAAGGGCCCAGCATGTCCTTCCAAAACCATCAAATGCCCTTCACACACACACACACACACACACACACACACACACACACACACAGGGTTATCGTGGCTTTTCTTAGTTATCTTATTTAACCTTTTAATGAGCCTTTGACTCAGCAAACATTTATTTGACCAGGAAGTCATCATTCTTTAATGTCTTTACTCAAATCCCCGTTCCTGAACACCTTGTTGGGTCCTGTACCTACACACTCAACTAGCATGCACCTCTCCCCACCCAGGTCCGTATCATCAGTGCAGTGCTATTGATCGGGAGTGATCGTAACAACAATGTTGCCCTCCGCTACGTGTGTGTGACCTTTACTAAGCAGGGACAATAGGAGCACCACACACACACTCACCTCTGACTTATGGATGGACTTTCTCTTCCTCCTTTTTTCTTACTTTTTTGTTCGCTCTACACCTTTGATGCCCTAACTTTTTCAGTTCTGCCTTAGCCTCTCTTTCCCTTTCTCCTCATTATTTTTATATTTTATCCTCCCCTCTCCCTCCATCTTCCTCCCTCCTCTCATCTGTTTAAAGGCAGTCGTCAGCACTTCTGTTTGCGGCCCCTGGATGACACGTGTGATTAGGATGATAATTGTAGTAATTGTTGAGGGAATGAAACACTACCATCACTCTGCTTTTTTTATATCTTCTACCCTCTGCTTCTTCCTGCTCCGCTTTCCCTCTTCTTTCTCTCCTTCTTTCTCTCCTTCTTTCTCTCCTCCTCTTTCTCTCGTTCTCTCTCTCGCTTCCCTTGCTTACCCTCTTCTTTCTCTCCTCCTCTTTCTCTCCTTCTCTCTCTCTCGCTTCCCTTGGTTACCCTCTTCTTTCTCTCCTCCTCTTTCCCTCTTCTTTCTCTCTCTCGCTTCCCTTTCTTTCATTCTCTCAACCAGTCTTTCTGTCAAAAAAAATAAATCTAGTCCCTCTCTACCTCTCTTACCGCTCTTTCTCTCAATCATTCGCTTGCTACGGTCTCCTTTTCTTTCTTTCTCTCTACAGTCTGTCTACCTCTAACTTTCTCTCGTCCCTCTATCTCTACCTCTCCCTCTCTTTCTCTACCTCCACACTCCCTCCCACTCATTCTCTTAACATTGCACCGTACTCAGCGTTAGTGGGGATTAATCTTTTAATCGATGCTATCGAATTGCCTTGTTGTGGCAAGAACTTTTGACTTGTTGTCTTATTGTGGAAACTTTGTTTTTGTACGAACAGGAGTGAAGCATTGGGGACTGCTGATAGGTCCCTGAATAACAAGCCACTGGCGCTTACACAGCTTACAGGGGTCTCGTTTGGGCTCTAATAAGCTAGTAGTGTATATTTATGTGTTTCTATTGCAAATATAATTTGCTGTGTTGTCTTTTTCATGTGTGTGTCAGGGTTTCTGTTAGCCGGTAATAGCTGGCTTTTGGCCTTTAAACAATTGAAAGGCCAATAAAGAACAACTCCTGTTGTGAAATGATGCTTTTTATCCTGTTCATTGATGGAACTACATTAGACTGGTCATGTTTATTGGTCTCTGGGTTAATTTGCATACTTTAGTGGAATTAGATTGGCCCGTGTGTGTATCCGTTATGTATCTTAACACATGCACAGAATAGAGATGCAGAGACTTTGAGCAGCAAATCAGTCAGACAGCACTTTTATAAACCCAATCATTGCTCAACAATTCTAAACGCAATCGTGTGTTAAAAATATTTTTGGGACAACCATTAAAAATAGCAGTTATTTGTTTTTCTGAACTGGTAATTAAAGTGCGCTTCCCATTCGCCATTCAAATGCGTAGGTAACAGAAGGCAGGCTTTATCAACACGTCACACCACGTTGCAATGATCAGGAAGCAGTAGCCATTTTGAAAACCTATGGCTACTTAATTGTTCGACACCTGAATATTTTAATACATATTATGAGGCGTGTTTTACCTTGCTTCAAAGTAGCTTGGCAAATCCAACCATATCCTTGGTTGCATTGATTTGATACAGACTTCCATGTGCCATTGTTCTAGTGGTTTTCTACTTTCTCTCACTGCCCGGACGCCAAATGCTCATGGCAAAATTCTATAGCCTAGTTAGCCAACTCCTGTCTATACAGAAATAAATAAAATAACTCAAAATAGGCTACTAAAGCATGATTTGGCCACAGAGGATCATTAGCTTCCTCTAGCCTTTATAAGTTGTGTATTGTTTTAAATCGTATTGCCTACAGTCGGAAGGAAAGGCAACGCGCGCAATTTGGGCAGAACACACAATTTGGAAAAGCTCACGGTGCGATTCCCAAACAGATGATTGTGGAGTTGCGACTGTCAGTGAGAAGTAGAGGCCATGTCACAGTATTTCAAAATTCACTGGCGGTTAAACACAGCTTGGAATGCAAATGGCTGTTGCTGTAAAAAGACTGTCATCTGTATTTAACTTATCAAAAATGTTATCGGCACCAGCGGAGATCATCGGCCATATCCCCGGTGAGTGTGGGCTGCCTATATCCCCTCTGTCATTGTTGAGTCATTGCCACATTCATTTAGTTTATTCTTGGACCATCATTTCCTCCTCCAGTTGATTCTGTGTGTCTCATTGTCAGAGACCTATTAGATGTAGGCTACCCTGTCGCATTCACAAAGATTCTCCTAATGTCTCCAGTCATATAAAGTGGAGTAGTATTGCATGAAATGTGTTTTTCCCGTACAAAGAAAGAAACTTATCTTATTAAGCCTGTTTCCCAGGCTTCTACACGGGCTCAGCCATGTGTTGAATTGAATGGTCTTTTCCAACAGTGATTGAGTTGTATTCAATTATGACTATCCAATCTACTCATCACATTATGAATAGTAACTCTGCAAATGTAATGATGCATGGAATGCTTTTTATGGTGAAAATGGTCTTCCCCAAACTTAACTTATGCTGCCTAGGCTAGTGATTTTGCTGTTCGTTTCGCGTCTTGTTGGCTGAGGAAAAGTACATGTGGACAGTTATTGTTCAAATTGTAAGGACACACGTCATTGCATCCTCGACATGCATGTTCTGTTAAGATGAATTACCATAATGTAAATGTGATTTCTGTCTTTCTGAGCACCGTGGGTGGACACCCTAATCAATTTACCACCCAATGCATATGGGTCCGGTACATTTCTCAAATATCCGGAAAATTAAAATGATGCCGGTCAAATGTCCAGCGCCACATTTTCCTGACCGAAACCCTGGTAAGTGTGTGTGTCTGGCTCGCAGTTGCTCCCTTTTTGTAGAATGGCGAAGGTTCCTATGACAACAGTGCTTGTTGTATGCCGGCATGATCCTGGTGAAGGCATGAACATGCTGCTCCACACACACACACAACAGCTGTCATCCTGAAAACTGCCAACCTGTCCCTCTCCTCCCACCCTTTATTTTCTCTCTCCATCCCCCCCTCTCTCCCTGTGTTGACACAGAGACAGGGCTACCATGTTGGTGGAGGAGAGATCCCTCTCTCTCCCTGTGTTGACACAGAGACAGGGCTCCCATGTTGGTAGAGGAGAGATCCCTCTCTCTCCCTGTGTTGACACAGAGACAGGGCTCCCATGTTGGTAGAGGAGAGATCCCTCTCTCTCCCTGTGTTGACACAGAGACAGGGCTCCCATGTTGGTGGAGGAGAGATCCCTCTCTCTCCCTGTGTTGACACAGAGACAGGGCTCCCATGTTGGTAGAGGAGAGATCCCTCTCTCTCCCTGTGTTGACACAGAGACAGGGCTCCCATGTTGGTAGAGGAGAGACCCCTCTCTCCCTGTGTTGACACAGAGACAGGGCTCCCATGTTGGTAGAGGAGAGACCCCTCTCTCTTTTCTCACTTCCTGCTGGGCACACACAATCTCACAGCAATGTTTTGTCTCTTACCACCAGGGCTGCCCACCGTGCCGATACCGTGCCGTTTCACATCAACCCGTGTGTCTGTCGTACGCTTATTGAGTTGTCAAATGCCTGGCTGACTGGCTCCTACCATGTTGAGGTCACAGGCCCAGTCCTGCCCCCCTCTTCTCTCTTCTCTGCCGTCATACACACACCTTTGTAGAAGAGTGTTCTGTCAGGCAGTCTGTCAGCTTGGGCCTTTCAATAAGCGTGTCCTTCCCTTTAGTTCATCCATCGGAATCAGCTGCGGCAGAGTTCTCTTTTAAAGAGTGTGACTAAAAGAGAGAGAGGGAGTAATCCCACGCGAGCTTACCCCAGCACAATGTCTGACCTCTCCAGGCTGCTCTCCGGTCCCCCGCACCCCGGAGAAAGGCCTCTGATCTCAACCGCAGCGGCAGTGATCCCCCCCCTCCCCTGGTCTCCAAGGAGAGCCGGAGCTCAAAGAGAAGGACAAGCCACAGAGCCAGCCAGGCAGAATCCTTTACAAGGCAGGGAGATCTGACTAGTATGAATAGAAGAGAATCATCTGATTGGGCCAAGAGAATAGGCTAGAAGAGAGAGGTGTGTGTGTGTCTAACCCCAAGGTTACAGAAAATGGTGTGTCTCAACAAATATGTGCAGTACCTTTGATACACTGTTATATAGTCAGATAATCAATCCCACATGACAAGATAGACTATACATATTCCGTACAGTTCTTCCCTTGTCTCTAATGTCTGTCAGTGGCGATATGACACACACTCAAGCTAAATATTCACATGCATATGCGTAATCCATTATTTTATTCACACACAAATCGCACACTCCTCCCATCTGTGACATTTGCAGAGATGTGTAGGAGTATTGGGTGCCTGTGTCCCTACAGTGGTTGCTCCACTAAAAGTTTTGCGATTATGCTGCGGGACTTAGAGGTAATTTGTGGTTTAGTACGGTACCCTGCGTCACCACTTCATTGCTCCAGACCAGCACAAGGGGGAGTTAGAGAACTAATTATGCTTTTGGGTCGCTACTGTGTCGCTAACTGACAATGAATTGGCTAAATAAACCTAAATAGAAACTGATAATTGTGCAGGACTTCAGTATTACTTACTAAAACTGTTGTTACACTAAGGTTTTTATTATTTTATTTTGTTAGGATTATTTTTCTCTTACTGTAGTAGTGTAGGCCACTCCCGACCGGTCACGTTATACAGCACCTGAGTGGTGCAACAGTCTAAGACACTGCATAGCAGTGCAAGCTGTGTTGCTACAGATGCTGGTTCAATACCCCTGCCGGCCTCGACTGGGAGACCCATGAGATTACTGTAGGTTTTTGGTTTCTCTTCCTCTAAAACCAGAAATAACAAACTGGCTTTATTTACAAATTAGTAACAATGTCTCACCCCATGTTCATGAATGGCCTTTTTCTCACACATTTTACGTTATTTGAAAACAAACTCATCTCCAAATATTGTTATTTTTTAAACAAAGCGATTTATTATTATTATTATTATTATTATTATTATTATTCATTTAGAATGATATTAAAGCCCCTTGGATATTCTGACAGGTATATTATGAACCCTGTTATTAGCAGGACAATATATATCGGTCATGTTGTTCATGGCTCCCGACTGGCGCACAATGGGACTGCCTTGCAGTTCTCCAGCTGTATCCACTGAAAGCGCGTGAGCTTCAAGGCACGAGGGCAGGGGATGGGCCGCAAAGCCGCGCACAGAAGACCGACCTAGCCCATGGGGAAGGGAGGAGGGGGGGGGGGGGTGGACCCTCGCCACACTGGGTAGCACAGAGCAACACTTTAAGGGGCATTGCACTAATAATGGTGCTGACTAGGGAAGCGTTCCCGCTGTTCTAGCAGGTAGCTGGACAATAGACTTGCCTAGATGCCGCGCACGACACAGGGATTCTTTCGCTAAATAACCCAGCACTGTAGCCTACTTCCGACTGTCACGTTGTACAGCGCCATATTATCCGTTCCATCCTATCGGAAACCCAGAGGGGTTTTTCATTTTTCTTGGAATATAAACACCATAATATTAATCAAACTAATCCCAAACTCTGAAAGTAATTGGAAAGGTAGATACAAATTATTTGTGACATTATGGTTACAATAAGGAATGTAAACAAGATGCTGTGTTTTTATTTACAGTAGGGATGGACAGCTGGTGGCATTTTGAAAACACGTTTTCAAACACTAGTAGGCTGATTATCAGGACAATAGCCTTTATAGCCTGGCTACTGTAGGTGTGGACATCCCCCCACTACCTGCAATGTATTCGATGCTTAAGGACTCTGAAGTGTTACATTTCTAACTCAAAACAGCAGTACAGTATTTCTTCATCAACGTCTTCATGCTTTAGTTAATAAAATAACTTGAAGAAAGACATTCAAAATGCAGATGGTTGTTTAAACTACGTTTTAGTTGCCCTTCCACCCTGCTCCACGACCACGGGTTAAATCTGGCTCAAATGATCAATGTATTTGTTGCATTGTAGTATCGTCAATTTCTCTAGCCAAAATGTCTTGATGGCCTCAAAAGATTGGACACACCTACTCATTCCAGGGTTTTTCTTTATTTAACTTTTTTCTACATTGTAGAATAATAGTGAAGACATCACAACTATGAAATAACACATATGGAATCAGTTAAGAACAAATTCTTATTTACAAAGACAGCCTAGTCCTTCCTCCCCATCGGGGAATTGAACCCCGGTCTCCCGCGTGCCCAGCACTGTAGCCTACTCCCGACCATTACGTTGAACAGCTCCATATTTTCCGTTCCATCCTAACGGAAACCCAGAGGGTTTTTAGTTTTTCTTGGAATAGAAACATCATAATATTAATCAAATTAATTAAGCAACATTTCTTAAAATCAGTACCATATACTATGTTCTTACAATAATAGGTTTTAAATTCTCTAGTACAGCCACTTTTGAAGGCTATCAAATGCTTCTCAAAGATGCCCTCTGGTGGTCAAACTAGCACTAACTAGCATTAATGGTACCAGTGGTTGACACTTAAATAACGTGCCATAGAATTCTGTGGCACCATGCAAGCTGTGCTGCAGTACGCTGCAACTTTTAAAGGGAGAACCACTGTACATATCCTCAAGGATGTTTTATTAAGAAGATACCATGCACAATCACATGATTTGACACACACACACACACACACACACACACACACACACACAGCCCTTCTCTGTAAGACTACGTGTTAGCCTCTGCAGAGTGTGTGTGAGTACAGCACAGTAGGTGCAGGCTGGTGAGTAAAGGCTGTTTATTAACACCACAGACAGACGATGACTAAGGCTGTTAACACCACAGACAATGACTGTTGTTAAAGGCTCTTTGTTAACACCACAGACAGACAGTGTGCTCCTGCTGTCTCCAGACAGACACTCGATGACTGTTGTTCATTAAATCCTGCCCAGCTGAGTGCTAGGCTAATGGCCATGTCGTTTGGCCACTTAGCGTCGAGATAGAGACGCAGTGAAGATGGATTTACAGGATGGGTTGGCTGAGTGAGGGGTAGAAGAGATATTGGGGGGGTTCTGGTTATTCATTTAAGTCTGGCAGAGAAAGATGAGCTGCATACTGATCAATACGTTATCGTAGCAGATGTCAGTGTTCTTGATTAGAGAAGAGGCCTACGTGTGTGTCCGTGTCTCTCTCTCCCAGTGAATCCAGAGGAAAGGCCATCGAATGTAATTGGCAAAAGAGAAAGCATATGGCTGCTGATTAAGGTGAAACCGGTGCGCCTGGCACTTACTACCATACCCGTTCAAAGGCACTTTAATATTTTGTCTTGCCCATTAACCCTCTGAATGGCACACACACACGGTCCATGTCTCAATTGTCTCAAGGCTTAAAATTCCTTCTTTAACCCGTCTCCTCCCCTTTATCTACACTGATTGAAGTGGATGTAATAAGTGACATCAATAAGGGATCATAGCTTTAACCTGGATTCACCTGGTCAGTCTGCCGTGGAAAGAGCAGGTGTTCTTAATGTTTTGTACACTCAGTGTAGTCACACAAAGCTAACCCCACACACACACACCTGTTGTACCCTGTCGTTGTCCCCATCCCTTGTCACCCACATCAGTATACTGATTGTTGTAAAAATGACCCCATAAAAATATCGAGGAGTGAAAATATTCCTGCTGCTGACGTTTGTGCTCAATTACTCTGATGTGCATATTAAGATGGGTGTATGTACTACCCCTCCTGCCAGCCTGCTACCACAGCCTCTACTGCCTCAGCCTATACTGCCTCGCTGGAATGGAGCTTATTCACGCCTCGTACGGATGTTCTACAGCGTCTTCTCTGTGGAGGAGAGAGGTGCAGACCAATCCAAATAGCAGCGTTACTGTCCATTGTGATTAGCCTCAGGCCTTTGAAATGTCTTAGAGTTGGGCCACAGATAGTTTTGCAGTCTACTAAGATAGTCAATAAGGTACACCATATAGGGTGTTGGTGTGAAATATTGGTTTTTGTGTATCTGGAACATTGAACCAGAGAGACATATTGTCAGCTTTTCAGCTTTTCTATCAGCCACTGCAGTTGGCTGGTACACAGTGGTAGACACGACCCAGTCATTGCACCGCGTACACACACACACACACACACACACTACACACAGGTGTCGATTCACTCCATATCGTTCCTCTGTCCCTTAGTGCAAGTTGTCATTTTGTCTGCGAGATGACACACTCTTCACAAAGATGAAACAATGCTAGTGAAGCCATACTAGATGTATTATTGTGATCTAACATTTTGTTCCTGCGCTGCCAGCAGAGTAGGAGGCTAGGTCTAGGCCAAGTCATCTGATGTAACCTCACCTCCCCTCACCCCTCCCTCCCCACTGCCAGGGGTGGAGTGTCTCCCCCTAGCCATACGCTGACTCTTTCCCAAGTACACATTGTAGACAGCTGAAAGAGCTTGGTAGGTGAATGAAGCTTTCTGGCCCATTGTTTTCACCTGTCCTGCATGTTCATCTGTTCAGATGCTGTACCTGTCCTTCATGTTCATCTGTTCAGATGCTGTACCTGTCCTTCATGTTCATCTGTTCAGATACTGTACCTGTCCTTCATGTTCATCTGTTCAGATGCTGTACCTGTCCTTCATGTTCATCTGTTCAGATGCTGTACCTGTCCTTCATGTTCATCTGTTCAGATGCTGTACCTGTCCTGCATGTTCATCTGTTCAGATGCTGTACCTGTCCTTCATGTTCATCTGTTCAGATGCTGTACCTGTCCTGCATGTTCATCTGTTCAGATGCTGTACCTGTCCTTCATGTTCATCTGTTCAGATGCTGTACCTGTCCTTCATGTTCATCTGTTCAGATGCTGTACCTGTCCTTCATGTTCATCTGTTCAGATGCTGTACCTGTCCTTCATGTTCATCTGTTCAGATGCTGTACCTGTCCTTCATGTTCATCTCTGTTCAGATGCTGTACCTGTCCTTCATGTTCATCTGTTCAGATGCTGTACCTGTCCTTCATGTTCATCTGTTCAGATGCTGTACCTGTCCTTCATGTTCATCTGTTCAGATGCTGTACCTGTCCTTCATGTTCATCTGTTCAGATGCTGTACCTGTCCTGCATGTTCATCTGTTCAGATGCTGTACCTGTCCTGCATGTTCATCTGTTCAGATGCTGTACCTGTCCTTCATGTTCATCTGTGTTCAGATGCTGTACCTGTCCTGCATGTTCATCTGTTCAGATGCTGTACCTGTCCTTCATGTTCATCTGTTCAGATGCTGTACCTGTCCTTCATGTTCATCTGTTCAGATGCTGTACCTGTCCTTCATGTTCATCTGTGTTCAGATGCTGTACCTGTCCTGCATGTTCATCTGTTCAGATGCTGTACCTGTCCTTCATGTTCATCTGTTCAGATGCTGTACCTGTCCTGCATGTTCATCTGTTCAGATGCTGTACCTGTCCTTCATGTTCATCTGTTCAGATGCTGTACCTGTCCTTCATGTTCATCTGTTCAGATGCTGTACCTGTCCTACATGTTCATCAGTTCAGATGCTGTACCTGTCCTACATGTTCATCTGTTCAGATGCTGTACCTGTCCTTCATGTTCATCTGTTCAGATGCTGTACCTGTCCTTCATGTTCATCTGTTCAGATGCTGTACCTGTCCTTCATGTTCATCTGTTCAGATGCTGTACCTGTCCTTCATGTTCATCTGTTCAGATACTGTACCTGTCCTTCATGTTCATCTGTTCAGATGCTGTACCTGTCCTTCATGTTCATCTGTTCAGATGCTGTACCTGTCCTGCATGTTCATCTGTTCAGATGCTGTACCTGTCCTTCATGTTCATCTGTTCAGATGCTGTACCTGTCCTGCATGTTCATCTGTTCAGATGCTGTACCTGTCCTTCATGTTCATCTGTTCAGATGCTGTACCTGTCCTTCATGTTCATCTGTTCAGATGCTGTACCTGTCCTTCATGTTCATCTGTGTTCAGATGCTGTACCTGTCCTTCATGTTCATCTGTTCAGATGCTGTACCTGTCCTTCATGTTCATCTCTGTTCAGATGCTGTACCTGTCCTGCATGTTCATCTGTTCAGATGCTGTACCTGTCCTGCATGTTCATCTGTTCAGATGCTGTACCTGTCCTTCATGTTCATCTGTTCAGATGCTGTACCTGTCCTTCATGTTCATCTGTGTTCAGATGCTGTACCTGTCCTTCATGTTCATCTGTTCAGATGCTGTACCTGTCCTGCATGTTCATCTGTTCAGATGCTGTACCTGTCCTTCATGTTCATCTGTTCAGATGCTGTACCTGTCCTTCATGTTCATCTGTTCAGATGCTGTACCTGTCCTGCATGTTCATCAGTTCAGATGCTGTACTTGTCCTTCATGTTCATCTGTTCAGATGCTGTACCTGTCCTTCATGTTCATCTGTTCAGATGCTGTACCTGTCCTTCATGTTCATCTGTTCAGATGCTGTACCTGTCCTTCATGTTCATCTGTTCAGATGCTGTACCTGTCCTGCATGTTCATCTGTTCAGATGCTGTACCTGTCCTTCATGTTCATCTGTTCAGATGCTGTACCTGTCCTTCATGTTCATCTGTTCAGATGCTGTACCTGTCCTTCATGTTCATCTGTTCAGATACTGTACCTGTCCTTCATGTTCATCTGTTCAGATGCTGTACCTGTCCTTCATGTTCATCTGTTCAGATGCTGTACCTGTCCTTCATGTTCATCAGTTCAGATGCTGTACCTGTCCTTCATGTTCATCTGTTCAGATGCTGTACCTGTCCTTCATGTTCATCTGTTCAGATGCTGTACCTGTCCTTCATGTTCATCAGTTCAGATGCTGTACCTGTCCTTCATGTTCATCTGTTCAGATGCTGTACCTGTCCTTCATGTTCATCTGTTCAGATGCTGTACCTGTCCTTCATGTTCATCTGTTCAGATGCTGTACCTGTCCTGCATGTTCATCTGTTCAGATGCTGTACCTGTCCTGCATGTTCATCTCAGTACCTTTTTACAGCATCTTCATCCTCACATTATTCATTCATAGTACGTTCGTACTAGTAGCTGCCCTGGCTGACTTTCCCTGAGCAATCACAGTGGCTGCTACACTGAACAAAAATATAACACAACATGTAAGGTGTTGGTCCCATGTTTCATGAGCTGAAATAAAAGACCCCAGAAATGTTCCATATACGCACAAAAAGCTTATTACTCTCAAATTGTGTGCACAAATTTGTTTACATGTTGGTAAGTGAGCATTTTATCCTTTGCCAAGATAATCCATCCACTTGACAGTTGTGGCATATCAAGAAGCTGATTAAACAGCATGATCATTACACAGGTGCACCTTGGGCCGGGGACAATAAAAGTCCACTCTAAAATGTGCAGTTTTGTCACACAACACAATGCCACAGAAGTCTCATGTTTTGAGGGAGTGTTCAATTAGCATGCTGACTGCAGGTATGTCCACCACAGCTGTTGCCCAATCATTTTATGTTAATTTCTCTACCATAAGCTAATGTCGTTTTAGAGAATTTGGCAGTTCGTCCAATCGGCCTCACCACAGCAGACCACGTGTAACCACGCCAGCCCAGGGGTGCTGAAGAGTATTTCTGACTTTTAATAAAGCCCTTTCGTGGGAAAAAACTCATTCTGATTGGCTGCGGCCCTGCCCAGTCAAGTGAAATCCATATATTAGGGCCTAATGAATTAATTTAAAATGCCTGATTTCCTTATATGAACTGTAACTCAGTAAAATCTTTGAAATTGTTGCATGTTGCGTTTATTTGTTCAGTATACTCATTGTTGAACCTAGTATATTTGTCATGTTTAACCCAAAGCATTGTCTCTCCCCATGCCACTGTTTTTTTCCACTCCTCCTCCTTTGGTCTCCCCTCAGTCTCCCCAGCAGGCGCTCAGTACCTTTATCAATAGTCACCACAGGAGGTGTGTTGGTTCACTGTAGCTACCCTCCCATAGACAGGTAAACCATCCAGCATTTAACCTTCTATTGGCAGGAACAACCGCTTGTGGAGTGTTTGGAAGTTTAGGGTCAGAAGGAATATGATATGCTACATCAAATTAAAGGGATTGGCAGCACTCCAGCTAGTAGAAAACAATTGGAGATGGTTGTGTTGGTATTTCAAGGAATCGTATAGAATACAAATGGCTAATTGACCTAATTTGCTGCTTATGTAACATTACACACTAGAAACACAGTATACAGGTTCAACTGCCAGTCAAAACGCACCTCCAAGCACAGATGCACATCAGAGTTCCCCCTCGTGTGTGTGTGTGTGTACAAATAACCAAACGACGGGGGGGTATTAGAAAGCCCTGGCACTCTCTCCCTCTCTAGGGCCCCTCTGTGATTGGAAAAGACAAAGGACTATTAAAATGGTCCAGCTCTAGCAAAGAATAACTTGACTGTTGTTCTCACACACACCAGCTTTGATGTTCCCATCGCCCTCCTATTTAATTAGACGGTCACAGACGGATAGAGACCGAGGGAGCGACAGAGCAAGCGAGGAGCGTTGTCTAATTAGTAGTGCCCCCTACAGGGGGAGTATACCTTCCTCTCTCAGTGGGATTCTTTTAAACAATTTGTATTTGCGCTTGGTATTTGTTATGCATTTTGATGCTCACTCTCACCTGCTCTGTGGGTAAGAGTTGCTCAGTGGGTAAGAGTGCAGGGTTGGTAACACCAGGGTTGTGAATGTTATTCCCACATAGGTCACATAAAGGTAACACCAACATAAAGTGTCTTAATAGGGCGTTGGGCCACCACGAGCCAGAACAGCTTCAATGCACCTTGTCATAGAGTCTACAAGTGTCTGGAACTCTATTGGAGGGATGTGACACCATTCTTCCATGAGAAATTCCATAATTTGGTGTTTTGTTCATGGTGCAACACTGTCTGAGGCACCGCTTCAGAATCAGGAGTGTTCCAATTGGGTTCAGATCTGGTGACTATGACTGACAAACACACCCTTTAAACCCCCTATGCTCCTTTGAGACCCCTCTTTCAAAGTCACTGAGATCTCTTCTTCTAGCCATGGTAGCCAAAATAATGGGCAGCTGGGCATTTTTATACATGACCCTAAGCATGATGGGATGTTAATTGCTTAATTAACTAAGGAACCACACCTCTCTGGAAGCACCTGCTTTCAATATACTTTATACCCCTCATTTACTCAAGTGTTTCCATTATTTTGGCAGTTACCTGTAAATTGAGTTAATGTCTTGGCTCGGAATTGCTTTGAATAAGTGTCCTGAATGACCGTGTTCGTTCTATATTATTATACTCTGGGTTTGTGGGTGTTGTCCAGAATCACTTCCTGACTCGTCTTTGCTGAACAGACTGATTGTGTTTGATGTGGCCAGAGAGAGAGAGAGAGAGAGAGGTGGTGTGTTAGACTGACGCAAGGTCACCTTAAATCCTCACACACTGCCAGGTCTACATCTCACGTGGACAAATACACACAAACAAACACTGTTAGAATGCCCTTCACTGGGGTTAAATCCCTTCGGAGGCATGGGAAAAGAACATCAGGCCCCCACTAATACCCAGCTGTGTTTGTGTGTGTGTGTGTGTGCACGTGCACACGCGCATCCATGTCCGTTTGTCGAGATAAGAGGGATTGAGGGTATAAACTTGTTTCTGATCTTTACAACTAGTCTACAACTAATCTAAACACACTGCGCATTTGGACCTAGAAACTCTAATGTGCTCTTTAATCCTACTATTAGTGTTGCTGCGTTCTGAACTCAAGTCTGTTTTTCAGCAGTAAACGCTCGCTCTCAGCACTCTTTAGCAGTAATCTGCAAGTGTGCATGTTTGCTGTTCGGAGTGCTTTATTGTCAAAGTGCACACTACCGTTGTATTGGCCTTCCGAATGAGAACATGAAAGCCAAGTCTGTGATTATTACATATAGGCGTTTTTGTTCTCCTGGCTCACACACCGTTTAAATGAAGTATTAGCTGTATTTTAAATGGGCAGTTTTCAAGGCTGCATTTATTTGGGGTCCATTAAAACTAGGAACTGGGACCGGCGCCTAGGCCCTGCTCATAAAAGCCTGCCTATGAATCTGAGATAAGCACTCTACTTGCTATATCTTAATATATTGGATCGGAATCCATCTTTTTACCACATTTACATTAAGTAATTATGCACAGTGCAATAGTTTTCTAAATGGCCCCACTAAATAATAAGTGCAGAGAACTGTAAGAGAGAGAGAAAATACTCTGTTTCCCATGATGCATTGGTTAGTGCATCACAGGCTGCTGCCGAGAGGTTTCATAATGATCCTGGAAGGCTACAGCGACAGCTGACCCCATTGAACTATTGCTGTTGGAGTGTTAAACACACACACACACTGTAGTGCGCCATATAAGTCCTACAAGTGATCTCACAGGTCATTGTATAATCTGTAGTGAACATAAACTGCCTCCGAAGCTGAAGTAACACAGTTACAGTTTTTCCCTGTTAATGTCTTTTCTAGCCGTATTCCCATTTGAAAGCAGCGTTATCAGAGAACACATGATAATGTGAATCTAAATGGGTTCAACAACCTAGAAAACTAGTACACAGCTCTTTCCCTTTCTATTTCAAAGCCATACTTTCTTCCTCTTCAGCACCCCCACGCGCTCTCTCTCGCTCTCCGGCTCCCTCGCTCTCCGGCTCCCTCGCTCTCCAGCTCCCTCGCACTCCGGCTCCCTCGCTCTCTCCCTCGCTCTCTCTCCGGCTCCCTCGCTCTCTCTCCGGCTCCCTCGCTCTCTCTCCGGCTCCCTCGCTCTCTCTCCGGCTCCCTCGCTCTCTCTCCGGCTCCCTCGCTCTCTCTCCGGCTCCCTCGCTCTCTCTCCGGCTCCCTCGCTCTCTCTCCGGCTCCCTCGCTCTCTCTCCGGCTCCCTCGCTCTCTCTCCGGCTCCCTCGCTCTCTCTCCGGCTCCCTCGCTCTCTCTCCGGCTCTCTCTCGCTCTCCGGCTCTCTCTCGCTCTCTCTCGCTCTCCGGCTCCCTCGCTCTCTCTCGCTCTCCGGCTCCCTCGCTCTCTCTCGCTCTCCGGCTCCCTCGCTCTCGCTCGCTCTCCGGCTCCCTCGCTCGCTCTCCGGCTCCCTCGCTCGCTCTCCGGCTCCCTCGCTCTCTCTCGCTCTCCGGCTCTCTCTCGCTCTCCGGCTCTCTCTCGCTCTCCGGCTCTCTCTCGCTCTCCGGCTCTCTCTCGCTCTCCGGCTCTCTCTCGCTCTCCGGCTCTCTCTCGCTCTCCGGCTCCCTCGCTCTCTCTCGCTCTCCGGCTCCCTCGCTCTCTCTCGCTCTCCGGCTCCCTCGCTCTCTCTCGCTCTCCGGCTCCCTCGCTCCCTCTCGCTCTCCGGCTCCCTCGCTCTCTCTCGCTCTCCGGCTCCCTCGCTCTCTCTCGCTCTCCGGCTCCCTCGCTCTCTCTCGCTCTCCGGCTCCCTCGCTCCGCCTCGCTCGCTCGCTCTCTCTCTCCCCGCCTCGCTCGCTCGCTCTCTCTCTCTCTCTCTCTCCGTCTGTCTCACTCGCTCTGTCCCTCTTTTCTTCCTTGCAGGAAGCACTGTGCTGATTCTTCCCTAACTCTGACACATTGAATCAGAATACCTTTTATAACACACTGACTTAAGTAGCTACCTTGTTAAAACATTTTCTCTCCTCTTAGCATGCCAACTTTGAAGTAGATTGCTAGCACTGTAGGAGGTATGTCAGATGAGCTCCCCACCGCTCCAAAACTGCTCCAAATGAAGTCGTTGTTTGGGTTTTTTCTCCTTCTCTTCTGACCGAGTCATCTGTTCACTCCGAGACGCTCTGCTTCACAAACCCCCCAACCCCTGTGGGTCGTGTTTAAAATGTGTGTAGCTACCAAGGGGGGCCTTCTCTTTCCCAGTGTGTGTCTCGCTCGCTCTCTCTCTCTGCTTCCTAAATGACATGTGGAGAAATGGATGGCCCTGCAGAACAGCAGCGGCAGCACTAGCAGCGGCAGCACTAGCAGCGGCAGCACTAGCAGCGGCAGCACTGGCAGCACTAGCAGCGGCAGCACTGGCAGCACTAGCAGCGGCAGCACTGGCAGCACTAGCAGCGGCAGCACTGGCAGCACTAGCAGCGGTAGCACTGGCAGCACTAGCAGCGGCAGCACTAGCAGCGGCAGCACTGGCAGTACTAGCAGCGGTAGCACTGGCAGCACTAGCAGCGGTAGCACTAGCAGCGGTAGCACTGGCAGCACTAGCAGCGGCAGCACTAGCAGCGGCAGCACTAGCAGCGGTAGCACTGGCAGCACTAGCAGCGGCAGCACTGGCAGTACTAGCAGCGGTAGCACTGGCAGCACTAGCAGCGGTAGCACTGGCAGCACTAGCAGCGGCAGCACTGGCAGTACTAGCAGCGGTAGCACTGGCAGCACTAGCAGCGGTAGCACTAGCAGCGGTAGCACTGGCAGCACTAGCAGCGGCAGCACTAGCAGCGGTAGCACTAGCAGCGGTAGCACTGGCAGCACTAGCAGCGGCAGCACTGGCAGTACTAGCAGCGGTAGCACTGGCAGCACTAGCAGCGGTAGCACTAGCAGCGGCAGTACTAGCAGCGGCAGCACTAGCAGCGGCAGTACTAGCAGCGGCAGCACTAGCAGCGGCAGCACTAGCAGCGGCAGCACTGGCAGCACTAGCAGCGGCAGCACTGGCAGCACTAGCAGCGGCAGCACTGGCAGCACTAGCAGCGGTAGCACTAGCAGCGGCAGCACTGGCAGCACTAGCAGCGGCAGCACTGGCAGCACTAGCAGCGGTAGCACTAGCAGCGGCAGCACTGGCAGCACTAGCAGCGGCAGCACTAGCAGCGGTAGCACTGGCAGCACTAGCAGCGGTAGCACTAGCAGCGGCAGTACTAGCAGCGGCAGCACTAGCAGCGGCAGTACTAGCAGCGGCAGCACTAGCAGCGGCAGCACTAGCAGCGGCAGCACTGGCAGCACTAGCAGCGGCAGCACTGGCAGCACTAGCAGCGGCAGTACTAGCAGCGGCAGTACTAGCAGCGGCAGCACTAGCAGCGGCAGTACTAGCAGCGGCAGTACTAGCAGCGGCAGCACTAGCAGCGGTAGCACTAGCAGCGGCAGCACTAGCAGCGGCAGTACTAGCAGCGGCAGCACTGGCAGCACTAGCAGCGGCAGCACTGGCAGCACTAGCAGCGGCAGCACTGGCAGCACTAGCAGCGGTAGCACTAGCAGCGGCAGCACTGGCAGCACTAGCAGCGGCAGCACTAGCAGCGGTAGCACTGGCAGCACTAGCAGCGGCAGCACTGGCAGCACTAGCAGCGGCAGCACTAGCAGCGGCAGTACTAGCAGCGGCAGCACTAGCAGCGGCAGCACTAGCAGCGGCAGCACTGGCAGCACTAGCAGCGGCAGCACTAGCAGCGGCAGCACTGGCAGCACTAGCAGCGGCAGCACTGGCAGCGGCAGTACTAGCAGCGGCAGCACTGGCAGCGGCAGCACTGGCAGCACTAGCAGCGGCAGCACTGGCAGCGGCAGTACTAGCAGCGGCAGCACTAGCAGCGGCAGCACTAGCAGCGGCAGCACTAGCAGCGGCAGCACTGGCAGCACTAGCAGCGGCAGCACTGGCAGCACTAGCAGCGACAGCACTTGCAGCGGTAGCACAGTGGTGGCAGAGGCAGCAGCGGTAGCTAACAACGTCAGTGGAAAATCCATTCCGCTAAAGCAGGGGGCACAGAGAGCACCGTGAAGATCCATGCTAATGTGGTACAAGGAGAGCAGAGGGGGAGTGCATGGGCAAATTCATTGTAGAATCCGGAATGAACTGTGTGTGAGAGAGAGAGACTGTCTACCCTGACAGCTCCCTACGATAAGCAGAGGTCATAAAAACTCTTCCATTGTCTCTGGCCGGCAGCAACACAGACCCACTGTTTTTCACTTTCCATTAGAGCAATACAGTCTCCCTCCAGGACCACAACTAGGTTGGTAACAGTAACAGTCAGCTTAAATTGGATTTGAAATCGTTTCTAGTCTGATCTTCCAGATTGAATATTGTTTGATGGTATCTTTTAAAGGCTCACCTGTTGGCATTGCTGTTAAGATATGTTTCTATTGAATTCTTTAACAACCAATCAAAGCACAAGCCTGACAGTGAACCAATGAAAATCAATCAATACGGCCCCATCTGATAAAACACACCTCAGAAAAACAAGTCGGTCTCTTCCTCTTTCCTTACGCAACCGCTCGTTCCCTAGGCCTCAACTCCCCCCACACACACACACAATAGCAGGGATCCTCACACACAGCAACAACTCATCATGTCAACCTACTATAGTGTGTAGCCATCAGTAATTGGCTTTTACTCCCATCAACATTGTTGAGTCACGTTGACTCCCAGCCACAGCGTGCAGCCAGGCGTGCTCATAGAAGAGCCTGTTGTTTGAGTGTCATTCATACAACTGTTATGAACAGATAGGCCCTGAGTCATCACCAGTGTTGTTTTAAATGTTGTCATTCATTATAGTATTAAAGAATGTTTATTTCATGTTATAAAATGTTGGTCTATAGTCTAATCATTGGTAGTAGAACGTTTGTCTATCTTTTCCCTTGTGCCATTTGGAATAAATTGAATTCTAACGACCTGTTATATTCCAATAACTAGGACCCTATTTAGTCATATCCCCCTTGACTATAGAATCGTATAGAAAGATATTGAATCGTATAGATAGATATTAAATCATATAGAAATATATTGAATCATATAGAATCATATAGAAAGATATTGAATAATTTAGCCTAGATAGCAAATGGAATAAGTAATGCAGAAAGTAAATATTTGAGGAGCTGTTATTTCATGAACACATTGTTTGGTCATTAGAAGGGACCAGCACACTATGTTCCTCTATCCTCATGTGGGTCAACAATTAATTTCCATTCAAAATCCTATTTCTCCTAACCTTACCCTAACCTTAACCCATAACCCTAAACCTAACCCCTAAACTTAAAATAGTCTTTGTCCTCATGGGATATGGGATATGTCCCCAAGAGAGAGCATTTTCCTTGTTCTAAAATCCCACAAGGATAGTACATCCCCACAAGTATAGAAGAACCAACCACACACAACCGAGCACACACAACCCTACAACCACACACAACCGAACGCACACACAACCCCTACAACCACACACAACCGAGCGCACACACAACCCCTACAACCACACACAACCGAGCGCACACACAACCCCTACAACCACACACAACCACACAACCGAGCGCACACACAACCCCTACAACCACACACAACCCCTACAACCACACACAAACCCCTACAACCACACACAACCTCTACAACCGCACACAACCCCTAGTACATCACATACCATTTACTGCCCCCCTCCGCCCCCTAGTGAGAGAACTTGGGACTATAGCCTTGTTCTGTTCAATGTTCTCTGTGTAAATAGTTCAAAATAATACAATATATAAATTGCTGACACCATTCAAACCAATGAGGGTTCAGAACTTTAAAGCCAATTATCTCAGAATCATCTTTTTGCAGATAGAACCATTAAAGTCCCAAGTTTACCAGTGGTTCAGTCCATTACTGGTTATCAGATTTTCCTATTGTACTATACTGCCCCCCCACCCTACACCTCTAGCTGTTGCAGCCCTCCAGGCACAATCAAAGATTTCATTCTTTCCCTGTTCTATCTCTAGCTGGCACTTTTTCATCATGTTCTGTTTGCTCCGTATCTCTCTTGCTCTGTCTCTCCCTGTCTGTTTCTCTCTGTTTCCCCCTTCTCCTTTTCTATCTGCTCTGTCTCCCCTCTTTTGATATTTGTTTATTCTATTCCATTTAATATTTCACCAACATGCTTATCCTGCTCCACCACATTTGTCCTGCACTTTCTTTCTGCTGATTTGTCTGTTCTGCCCGCTTCTCTCTCTGCCTCCATCTTTCCTCTTTTGCATTTTTCAGATTTTCTACCGTTCTACTTTTCCTGTTTCTCTCCCGCTCACTCTTTCTCTCCCCTTTTCCTTTCTCTCTCATGTCTTCCCTCCTTTTCTCTCCCCTCCAAGCGTTCTGCTTCTCCCTCCCTCCCCTCTCTCTCTTCCTCTCTCTCCATCCGTCAGGGTCCTGTGAGCTGTGGCGGACACGGTGCATGCTGCATGCTCGTCTCCTTCCAAATGGCTTCCTCAGTGATTGCTAATGAAGCACACGGAGTAGAGCGAGAGCTGCTTCCTTCCGCCGGAGGAGGACTGGCGTTTGTGTCGCCCTGGACACGGCCTGCCTGACAGCCCCCAACGACTAGCTAGCTAGCGGCACCACGTTAGCTCAGTACAGAACCACTCCAGTATAGATTGGTGTGGTATAGCAGAGATATCATTCAGTACAGAACCACTCCAGTATAGATTGGTGTGGTATAGCAGAGATATCATTCAGTACAGAACCACTCCAGTATAGATTGGTGTGGTATAGCAGAGATATCATTCAGTACAGAACCACTCCAGTATAGATTGGTGTGGTATAGCAGAGATATAATTCAGTACAGAACCACTCCAGTATAGATTGGTGTGGTATAGCAGAGATATCATTCAGTACAGAACCACTCCAGTATAGATTGGTGTGGTATAGCAGAGATATCATTCAGTACAGAACCACTCCAGTATAGATTGGTGTGGTATAGCAGAGATATAATTCAGTACAGAACCACTCCAGTATAGATTGGTGTGGTATAGCAGAGATATAATTCAGTACAGAAAGCACAGGACAGACACCTTACTGCCTCTAGGACCCCTCTTGTTGTCCAGCTACACAACTGTGCTTTGTCAGCTCACTACAGCATAGTACAACATTGGATGATGTGGTATATCATGGGTAGAGCACAGTATGCCAATGGTATTGCATTGGTGTAGGATAATACTGCACAGAAACGGTACAGAACTCTACAGACCAGCACAGCTCCACCATACGTACTGGATGTGGATACCTGCTGGTCGAACATCTCATTCCAAAATCATGGCCGTTAATATGGAGTTAGTCCCCCTTTTACTGCTATAACAGCCTCTACTCTTCTGGGAAGGCTTTCCACTAGATGCTGGAACATTGCTGTGCGGACTTGCTTCCCTTCAGCCACAAGAGCATTAGTGATATTGGGCACTGAGGGTGGGCGATTAGGCTTGGCTCGCAGTCGGCGTTCCAATTCATCCCAAAGGTGTTCGATGGGGTTGAAGTCAGTGCTCTGTTCAGGCCAGTCAAGTTCTTCCACACCGATGTCGAGAAACCAACAACATTTCTGTGTGGACCTCGCTTTAGAAGCACAGAATCGTCTAGAATGTCATTGTATGCTGTAGCGTTAAGATTTTCCTTTACTGGAACTAAGGGGCCTAGTCTGACCAATGGAAAAACAGCCCCAGACCATTATTCCTCCTCCACCAAACTTTACAGTTGGTACTATGCATTCGGTCAGGTAGCGTCCTCCTGGCATCCGCCAAACCCAGATTAGTTCGTTGGACTGCCAGATGGTGAAGCGAGATTCACTCCAGACAACGCGTTTCCACTGCTCCAGAGTCCACTAATTTGAAGGAGTGTCCACAAACTTTTGTATATATTGTGTATGTGCTATCTTAATTTGATCACTCTGTTGTTGCAGAGAATTTTCCTGTAATTTCCACCTTAAAATGTCAGACTTGATTTGCCTTAACAAAAAAATATATCAACACTTCCTTCGGTTTCTCTCTCCGTCTCTACTGTCTCTCACTCTCTCTCTACTGTCTCTCTGTCTCTGTCTTTCTCTCTCTCTACCTCTCTCTCTCCGTCTCTACTCTCTCTCTCTCTCTCTCTCTCTCTCTCTCTCTCTCTCTCTCTCTCTCTCTCTCTCTCTCTCTCTCTCTCTCTCTCTCTCTCTCTCTCTCTCTACTGTCTCTTGCATTCAGCACACTCCAGTGAGAATTGGGATGCTACTTTGTGGCTCTCACACACTATCACATCGTCAAACCAATGTCCTGCTCAAATCATCACACCGGAGAAACAATGACAAATTCTGCCATTCGATGGCGATGAAATGGACTGGATGAAGCGGCTACGCTTTTTTTCCAAGCCCCCCCCCCCCCAAGTCGCCGCAGCTCGCCCCGCTGTCCCTACACATGAAGTATCCACAGCACAAATCACTGCTGACACACACATGCATACACACACACAGGCACATACGCAGACACACACACATTCACATGCATACGCACACACACGGGCATGTTCGCATATGCAACAAAGCAAACGCACACATTTCACTGTCAGTCTACACCTGTTGTTTACCAAGCATGTGACAAAGAACATTTGATTTGACACACCACAGTGCCCGTCAGATGCTGTCCCTTAGCCAGCCCTGCACTTTGACACACTGTCCCTTAAGGCAAGCCGTGAGTCACCGACGGTAACGGGAGAGGGGGAAGGAGTGAGAGAAAGAGAAGGGGGGGGACGTATTTGGATTTAATCATGTCTGATCCTTGCCTAAGTGACCAGAGTTGGCCTACGGTGCACTGCAGAAGCCTGCATTTAACCCAATAGGTAGTTGGGGGGGTCTTCAAGGGTAGATGGTACAAGGTCATGCATGGGCACAACATGTATGGCTTTGTGTTTTGTGTGAGGTGAACTGGCTGGGATTGTTTGTTCGTGAGCTGTGTGTGTGTAAGGGTGTCTTACTGTTTGTGTGCCAGCGATATGTTTGCATCAGTGACAGACACAGTGAATGTAATACACGTATAGGTAATGTGTGTGGGATTCAGGTTCTCTAAGTATTTGGGTTTAAGAGAGATTTTTAGTCTGCTTATCAGCTCAGTGGCAGTGTGCATATGGTTGTGTGCATCTGTGTGTAATCTAAGTAAATGTGGGCTATGTGTCTGAGTGTGTGAGAGAGGCAGGGATATTTTGACTTTGTGTGTGTGTGAAGGATATATTAATCAGTTTGCGTGTGTATGTATCAAAACCCCCCCTCCTAATCTGTCTCTTTGGATTGGAGATGGCCCCTCTCTCTAAGCCCCCCTCCCTCCCTCCATCTCTCTCTCTAAATTCCCAGAGCCGTCACCCCCACATACACACGTCACTCTCCCTCTGACGGGCCCTGACTGCAGGATAAACACATCAAAAGCTGCCTCAGCTCTGTCTCTCTCTGCTATCTCAGCTCTGTCTCTCTCTGCTATCTCAGCTCTGTCTCTCTCTGCTATCTCAGCTCTGTCTCTCTCTGCTATCTCAGCTCTCTCTCTCTCTGCTATCTCAGCTCTCTCTCTCTCTGCTATCTCAGCTCTCTCTCTCTCTGCTATCTCAGCTCTCTCTCTCTCTGCTATCTCAGCTCTCTCTCTCTCTGCTATCTCAGCTCTCTCTCTCTGCTATCTCTGCTCTGTCTCTCTCTCTGCTATCTCTGCTCTGTCTCTCTCTCTGCTATCTCTGCTCTGTCTCTCTCTCTCTCTGCTATCTCTGCTCTGTCTCTCTCTCTCTCTGCTATCTCTGCTCTGTCTCTCTCTCTCTCTGCTATCTGCTCTGTCTCTCTCTCTCTCTGCTATCTTCTCTGTCTCTCTCTCTCTCTGCTATCTTCTCTGTCTCTCTCTCTCTCTGCTATCTGCTCTGTCTCTCTCTCTCTCTCTGCTATCTGCTCTATCTCTCTCTCTGCTATCTCTGCTCTGTCTCTCTCTCTCTGCTCTGCTCTGTCTCTCTCTCTGTCTC
Organism: Salvelinus alpinus; assembly: GCF_045679555.1. Classification (NCBI taxonomy): domain Eukaryota; kingdom Metazoa; phylum Chordata; class Actinopteri; order Salmoniformes; family Salmonidae; genus Salvelinus; species Salvelinus alpinus. Next base: position 26,295,840 of record NC_092096.1, read on the forward strand.
TGCTCTGTCTCTCTGCTATCTCTGCTCTGTCTCTCTCTCTGCTATCTCTGCTCTGTTGCGCTATCTCTGCTCTCTCTCTGCTCTGTCTCTCTGCTCTGTCTCTCGCTCTCTCTGCTCTGTCTCTCTGCTCTCTCTCTCTGCTCTGTCTCTCTGCTCTGTCTCTCTGCTCTGTCTCTCTGCTCTGTCTCTCTGCTCTGTCTCTCTGCTCTGTCTCTCTGCTCTGTCTCTCTGCTCTCTCTCTGCTCTGTCTCTCTGCTCTGTCTCTCGCTCTCTCTGCTCTGTCTCTCTGCTCTCTCTCTCTCTCTCTCTCTGCTATCTCTGCTCTCTCTCTCTCTCTCTGCTATCTCTGCTCTCTCTCTCTGCTCTGTCTGCTCTGTCTCTCTCTCTCTCTGCTAGCTCTGCTCTGTCTCTGTCTCTCTCTGCTCTCTTATGCTCTTACTGCATGGCGCAGAGCAGAGAGACGAGTATATCAGCCACTCTCCCTTTCCCTCCCTCCCTCCCTCCCTTTCTCTCTCCTCTCTCCTCTCTATCACAAATAAATAGGAGTAGAGAGGAAATAGAGTCGGATCCCTCCGAGACAATCTTGCACCGTCCTCCCATTACTGCCTCGGTTACGTAAACCGGTGACAGAGGGGACAGTATGTGCCGTTTAACGGCTGCCGGGGCTTGGCCGGTGACCGGGCTGCGGTGACACTACCTCGTCAGCAGTAGTTTTTTCTTTTTGTGGGACGAGTTTTCTACACGAGGGTTGTGTCCGTCCAGGCTGTGTAAATTATAGACCAGTCAGAGTTGAATCACTCAGACACAGTGAGCAATATGCCCTCATCGTCGATACCAGCTCCTATTATTACTTCCTTTTACTGATTAATAAGATGCCCCCAATTTTGTTTTTGTCTGATCTTTTTTTCTCTTTTCTTGCATTTTAATGAGCTGTGGCGCCGGGGGCCCTGTCGCCCGGTTGTTAATGCTCCGGCGTCCCGCTGACAGCCAGCGTGCGTCTTGGTAAAGAAAGAGAGGCCTCTGTTCTGTACGTGTCACTCCTTACACCGATAGTCAAAACAACCGGCTCTCTAAAAAAACACGCTGTTAGCCAGTTTGAGCCGTCCACAGACGCTAACGACCCGGTGTACATGTCATCTCTGCAGGTTAGGGCTAGGGGGGAGCTAGGCTAGGGCTATGTTAAGATGGAGAGGGAGATTGTTGAAGAATGCACAGTTAACGGCGAGACCCACAGCATTTGTCATCATAAAACCGTTGCTGACTGATGAAGCCACAACAGCTGGGGGAATGCAATGAAAAGAGAAATGAGATGTTTTGGGGGCCCAGAGGAACGTGTGCTCACATCACCAGGGTCTGTCTCGTACATCCACAAGTCGCGTAGTGAAAAACACCTCTCTGATCACTTGAAGTCAAGCGCATAGAAAACAAGCCCCTCTAGTTAGCACACCATATCACACCCTACATCTTCATATCTTTACACACATGCAATCATTCATTGACATGACAGCAGTGCAATCTCATATCACTGGGGAGCACTTCAAATACCCCTGTATGAATAGAGGCCCTTTAAAAGCTATTTCTCCTGGGTTCCATGCATTTGGAGAACTTCATGAAAACGGGACAAATCTAGTACCCGCTTTGAAATGGGCCACACCTTGATTAAGTACCGTGTCATTGACTAATGTTATGCGTACTAAACATAGCTTCGCTCCACCTGCCTCGACACACGGGCATATCAGGTGTTATTAAAAACAGCAGCAGACACTGTGCTGTGATTCATTCTGTGTGAGTCACCCAGCACACGCAGGGTTAAAGTATAGCTGCAGAGTCTTACTGCAGTGTCTGAAGCGTTTGGCTGTTCGCTACAGTACGCCAGGATGGAAAAAAGAGGGAGAAAAAAACGTCATCTCTCTCTGTTTGTTTTTTTTCTCTCCAAAAATCATTTTTATTGCATTTGTAACATTTGGCACAGTACAAATTCATGGTGCTTTTACAAGATAAACCTGTAAAGATCAAACACTGACCTTTTTTTTGAATGTTTTTTTTCTTAAAGAAAGTCTTCTCAGTATAAATGTTTTTTCTCTTTTCACTGCATTCTCTGTAGCATTGGTTTAAAAAAAATCACACAGAATGCCTCTTTTTTAAAACAAGTCTACCCTCATTTCTCAAAGTCAAGATAGTATGTTAAACAACTCGTCTTTTTAAATAGAAGTTACAAGTTAGAAAATAGTTTGAATGTATTTATTTTTAATATAATATGCTTCTCTATCACCAGCCCATGGTAGTTTGAATAGTTTCATATATAGATTTATTTATAAGCATGTACAACAAGAAATTATCAGTCTTTAAGTTTTGCACTCTGTACAAAAAGAAAGTTCCTGTCCTTTTTTCCCCGTTGTGCATTCTATTGCATGTAGTTATGAGAAGAGAGGGGGGGCTATGGGGATTGGGACGTGGCTGGGGAGGGGGGTTGTTAAATCTGAGTCTCCTGAACCTTCTCCTTGGTGTGAGTTTTTATGACAAAGGGCTCAGGGAGGTTTGTGGTGGCGCTGGGCAAGGTTCGAGGGAGAGAGTTCCCGATGTTGTTCTCTGTCCATTTAGCCCCGTGTCCTGCTGGCTTGTACGTGTTGTATTTGGGCTTGAGGGTGCGGTAGTCCACCTTGTGATGGTCTGCTTTGTGGGGACTGGAATCCATTTTGGGTTTCTGGTTGCCATAATCCTGTTTGTGGGAGCTGTTGTAGTCTGATTTGAAGACGATGTAGTCCGGCGTGGCCTTGGGGGTGTATTCTGATTTGGGTTTGTATTGACTGTTGTCGGGTTTGGATTTGTGTGTACTGTACTCCGGTTTGGATTTGGACTGAGTGCTGTAGTCAGCTTTGTAAGGGCTGTAGTCTGGTTTAGGTCGTGGGTGAGGGCTGTAGTCCGGTTTTGGATGAGTGCCATAATCCGGTTTGAAGGGGCTATAATCTGCTTTAGGTGTTCTCGGGTGAGTACTATAGTCAGGTTTGAAGGGGCTATAATCTGCTTTAGGTGTTCTCGGGTGAGTACTGGAGTCAGGTTTGAAGGGGCTATAATCTGCTTTAGGTGTTCTCGGGTGAGTACTGTAGTCAGGTTTGAAGGGGCTATAATCTGCTTTAGGTGTTCTCGGGTGAGTACTGTAGTCAGGTTTGAAGGGGCTATAGTCCGCTTTAGGCTGCTTGTGAGTGCTATATTCAGGTCTGAACGGGCTATAATCAGCCTTTGGTCTATGAAGGCTAAAATCTGGTGTAGATTTGTGGGCACTATATTCCACGGTAGATTTGTGGGTAGTGTAGTCCACGGTTGGTTTATAGGTGGTGTACTCAGCCTTGGGCTTGTGTATAATGTAGTCTGGTTTGGGCTTGTGGATTATGTAGTCCCCCTTGTAGTCAGCTTTGGGTTTGGGGAAGCCATAGTCTGTTTTGTGGCTGATATAATCCAGTTTTTGGATGCTGTTGTGGTCTCGTATCTCGGGCAGCGTGTGGTCTCGGATCTCGTTGGCAGCAGAAGCTGGCGGTGGCAGGTCCTCCTCGTCCACCTGGATGATTTCCACCGTACGGGCGGCTGCCACCGTGCTCCGCTGCTGGTGGCGCTTCCTCAGCTTGTAGAAGGCGATGAGCATGACGGCGGCCAGCAGCGTGACGGCTACGAAGCAGCCGATGATGATCTTGGTGGTTTTCATCATCTCGTCCAGGCTGGGGACTGTGTCGGGTGGCTTGACCGTGGCAGACTTGGAGGCAGGAATGGCGGACGGTCGGGCGCCTGGCTGGCCCTCGGTGTTCTGGAGCAGAACAGTGGGAGTAGAGATGAAGACGGGCTGAAAGAGGGAGGGCGAGGCGGTGGTGGTGGTGCCAGCGCCCCCCGCACCTCCTCCTGCTTCTCCTCCTGCCCCCCTACCAGTGTTAGGGGCGCTCGTTGTGGTCTTGGGCTTGGGCATCTCCGTGGTGGGTCCCGGCACTTCCACGGTCACCGTGGTAAAGTAGCTGAGGTTGGACGTGTTGAGTTCAGCCGCGCTCACGTTGAGGTAGGCCGAGGCGTTTGAGTTGCCGGCCGCGTTGGACACCATGCAGGTGTAGGTGCCTGTGTCAGCCGCCAGGACGTTGGAGAAGTTGAGCGTGCCGTCGTTGAGCACAGCGATCCGCTGGTGTGCCGAGGCGTGCGTCAGGACAGTCCCATTGGGCAGCAGCCACCGGACCGAGGACATTGGCGCCGTCCGGCAACGGAGCTCCGCTACGCGCTCTGCCGAAATGTTCAAGTCTCTTGGCGCATCGCCAATGAAGGGGGCAGAGCACTGGAGCACGCCGGGCTCCCCCCGGTCCACCTCCACCAGCTGGCGGCCCCGCATGTGGGCCGGCGCGTGGCATCGGCCGCAGCAGGTAGAATTGGTAGGGATGTACTCTCGCAGCCAGCGCGCCAGCCACAGGGCTTCACAGCCACAGTTCCAGGGGTTGTGGTGGAGGTGCAGCTCCACCAGGTACCTGAGGGGGGAGAACAGGTCGTGCGGCAGGGCGCTCAGATTGTTGTGGGCTAGGTTGAGCTCCACCAGCGAGCTCAGGTCGTCGAAGGCGTTGCGCTCGATCACCCCAATCTGCGAATTCATCACCCACAGCTTCTTGAGTGAGCGGAGGCCCCGGAAGGAGCCTGGCTTGATTTCGGAGAAGAGGTTCTCCGAGATCTCCAGCTCCTCCAGGCCCAGCAGAGGGCTCAGATTGGGCATCTCCCCCCGGATGTTGCACATGCCCAGGTTGAGGTACTTGAGGTTGTGCAGGCCCTCGAAGGCGCCATCGGAGATGAAATCCAGCTTGCGCAGCTCGCCCAAGTCCAAACGCATGAGCGAGGGCACTCGGTTGAAGGCATATGAAGGGATGCTCTCGATGGGGTTATTCCTCAGCCATAATTCCCTTAGCTTGGACAGGTATTCAAAGGCACCACTGGGCACCCCAGTTAGCCGGTTGTCAAATAGCTCCAGCGTGTTTAGGCTGGTGAGGCCATTGAAGGCGCCCACCTCGATCTGCCGGATAGCGTTGCGGCCCAGCTGCAGAACCTCAAGGTGGTGCAGGTGTCGGAAGGTGTCGGCCTGCACCTCTCCAATGGCGTTCTCCATCAGGTTGAGGTGGCGCGTGTTGGCGGGGATGCCCGGGGGCACGCGAGTGAGGCCGCGCCGAGTGCACACCACCTTGCTCAGCTGGCTACTACACGAGCACTGCGGTGGGCAGCCCTGAGGCCCTGGCGCTGCCGCCCCCGCCATAGCCAGAGAGGAGCTGCTCCACGCTCGCGCCATCAGGAACACAACACAGAGCAGGGTGGCTCGACGCACAGCTACCCGCCCCAGGAGACTCATGATGTGGCACGCTCATAATTCAGCATCGTCCGGGGGGAGAGGGCCGGAGGTGGGGTTGGGGATCGGGGGGGTTGGCTGATTGGGGTGGTGGTCGAAAGTGGGAGGGGGGGGTGGGGTATAAAGAGGGGAGGGAAGGGGGTTGTTTCTTGGGCTGGCCCTACCCTGGATTAAGCAAGACTCTGGCTCTCTTTTCCATGGACACTACTGGAGGGGGGAGGACGACTGCTCTTAAATGTTTCTGAGAAAGAGAAATAATAATAGAATAGGAGATGGAGATGATTGAAATAGGGTTGGAAACGCTAGACACCTACCTCAAGCTTTTATTTACAGGTCCTTACGAGATTGTTTTCTCTTTTTGTCAATCACATTAAATCAGGTATATATCCAAGGAGCAGAAAAATACAGACTTTTCTTTCTGCTCTGTTAGAAGCAAATGAAGTGAAGATTCTTTGCCAAAATGGCCCCTTTTTATAATTCCACACAAGCGAACATCATCCGAAGAAGGAAAAGATGTGAAGGCCCATCCGCAGCTTGTGTTTCAGATGGGTAGGAATCCAGTCAGGCTCCTAAAGCAGTACCCTCTCGCTCCCCCTCGGCTGCTCTTCTCCCGCTTGTCCTTGGAATCCGCTGCTCGATGCCTCCGCTGAACGCCTTCTCCAAGTCTCCATAGCACAAACGCGTGCTCACCGACACACACACTCCGCACTCTGAAAACCCAAGGCAGAGACGAAAAATGGGTGGGGGTTTCAGGGTAGGGGGGGGGGGGGGGGTTAAGGAGGAAGAGGAAGAAAAATTCCACAGTCCTTTCAAATGTTCTCCCCCTTTTGTTTGAGGTGGGGGGGGGGAACAGGACCCCCCTTTCCTTTCCTTGGCTCGTTCTATTTTTTGGTGGTCAGTCAGTCAGTCCACCCTCTCTCTCTCTTGGTGTGTCGCGTCGTGTCCACTTGATTTCTGTTGCGCTCGGCAGGGTTGAAAAGGCTACGCGACACACACTGCGGTCATTAGCTTATTTCTCCTCTTAACTAGCTCTGCGCTCCAGCACAGCAGCACGCAAACACGGCTCGCCAGCAGCGGCGCTCACACACACACACACACACACACAGCAGCTGCAGCCTGCCTCCCGCGCACTTCCCAATAATCCGTCAATTTCTTCCGAGGGTGGGTGGGGGTTTGTAGCAGGGTTGAGAGTGGTAGCGAGGGGGGGGGGGGGTTTGTAGCAGGGTTGAGTGGTAGCGAGGGGGGGGGGGGGGTTTGTAGCAGGGTTGAGTGGTAGCGAGGGGGGGGGGCTGTAGAGTAGATTCAGCAGCAATATCAGCACAGCAAAAAGAGGCTAAAGCGCTATCTCCCTCGATCTCTTTCTAGCTCCTGTTTTCAATCCTTTTTTTTTCTTCACCGCGCGGCAGAATAGGAGAGTGAAGCAAGAGAGAGCCGAGCGGGGCACAGGCGTGAATGTTACAGCAGCTTCGATGAGGAAAATAGATCCGCTGTAGCAGCAGATGAGCGAGAGCGGGGATGTGTATCTCTTTCTCTCTCTCTCTCTCGCTCTTCTCAGCCCCTGCAGTGTCCTGAGGTAGTGGCCAAGCTCAAAGCACTCAGTCCTTTGTGTGTGCCAGCGCGAAGCCTCTCAACCGTGTTAGCTTCCACTGTCCTCTCTTTCTCTGTCTCTCTCTTTCTCTCTTGTTTCTCTCTCTGGCTCCCTGGCTTAGAGGAGAATAAAGCGCTGCCCAGGTGAACTGGAGAAAACGGCAGCGTGTCCCCACGGCAACACGATTTTAACCCCTGCAGCCCCGGTGTTAATCCTGTTGCTCAGGTTATTCCGGCACGTTTTTCTGGTGCCAGTGTGGTGCAAGGCTGCTCTCTCTCTCTCTCTCTCTCGTTTACTCACTCTCTCTCTTTCATTCGCTTGTTCACTCTGTTGCTCTCTCTCTCTCTTTTGTCCTTGAGTGGGGAACGTGAATGTACTGCTGACGCATCCCGCTCGGAGCAGTGCATTGGTTTGATGCAGTGTTTTTGTGCATTAACTAATCCACTCTCTCCCCTCTCTTTCTTTCTTTCTTTCTCTCCCTCTTTCTCTCTCCCTCTTTCTCTCTCTCTCTCCCCCCTCTCTCATTCTACCCTGTTCCTCTCCCCTCTCCAGTCTCACTCAAGCCTTTGCTCTTGCTCTCTCTCCTCGTTTGCCTGTCTACTCATCTTTTTTCTCTCCCCCATTGCTCTCTCGCGCTCGCTCTCTCTCTCCGTCCTCCTGTCAGAAGGTCAATGTAGAGTGAGTGTATCCTGCCTGACGTGTGTGTGTGTGTGTGTGTGTGTGTGTGTGTGTGTGTGGGCCCTGGGACATTTTGAGAACTGGATGGCGGGAGATGGTCTACTGTTGAGTGAGGTAGAGATAGAGGAAGTGAAAGAGAGAGGGAGAGATAGATAGAGAGGGACAGAGAGAAGATGTGAGAGGGAGGGAGAGATAGAGAGGGACAGAGAGAAGAAGTGAGAGGGAGGGAGAGATAGAGAGGGACAGAGAGAAGAAGTGAGAGGGAGGGAGAGATAGAGAGGGACAGAGAGAAGAAGTGAGAGGGAGGACGAGATAAAGAGAGGGACAGAGAGAAGAAGTGAGGGAGGGAGAGATAGAGAGGGACAGAGAAGAAGTGAGAGGGAGGACGAGAGATAGAGAGAGGGACAGAGAGAAGAAGTGAGAGGGAGGGAGAGAGATAGAGGGACAGAGAGAATAAGTGAAAGAGGGAGGGAGACAAAGAAGAAGTGAGAGGGAGGACGAGATAGAGAGGGACAGAGAAGTGAAAGAGGGAGATAAAGAGAGAGGGACAGAGAGAAGAGTCACTCTGATTTCGATGATAAACACACCTCTTTTTGATGAATGATTTTACTCTACATCTACTGTCTCTCTCTCTCTTTCTCTCTCTCTTTCACTCTCTCTCCCTCTTGCTCGCTCTCTTTCCCTTTCTCTCTCTCTCCCCCACTCCTACATTTCCCAGGAACAGGGAAGAATATCTGACTCCTTCCTTTCCCCACTATTCTCTCTCCCTTTAACGCCCTCTCTCCTCAAGTTGATGTGAGTGAATGGTGATTAGTCCGGGGTCCGGCCCCTGGTCGGAGAGTGGGATGCTGCTGACTGTGGTGCTTGGAGCACACCAGGCCACCGTGCAGGGTCTTCATGGTGTGTGTAGAACAGGGATTCCTCAACTAGACTCAGATGTTTTTTGTCTTTAGTGGATGGTCATGGGGCTGGAACATAAGTACAAATCATTTGTAGACTGCACATTGAACGCAAGAAGATACAATAATATTTGACTAAAACATGATCATTTCAAACCTGGCTTACATTTGTATATGGTCACACTTGGGGATACTTAGGAAAATATTTCCAAAATTCAAATCACTTAGAGCTGGTTTGCTGGTGTTTTTACAATATTTTATGTCCAACAATAAAACTATTGTTTATTTATAATTGTTTTGCTCAGAAAACGTATAATAAAGTCACTTGGTCGCCAGCTGGGGAACCCTGGTTTAGAACATAGAATTACAACTGATAAGGCAGGTCCTCACCAGACATCACCGGCAACAACGTCGCCTATGGGCACATACCCACTGTCACTGGACCAGACTGGACTTCAAAAAGTGATCTTCACTGACGAGTGGCGGTTTTGTCTCACCAGGGGTGATGGTCGGATTCGCGTTTATTGTCGAAGGAATGAGCGTTACACAGAGGCCTGTACTCTGGAGCGGGATCGATTTAGAGGTGGAGGGTCCGTCATGGTCTGGGGCGGTGTGTCACAGCATCATCGGACTGAGCTTGTTGTCATTGCAGGCCATCTCAACGCTGTGTGTTACAGGGAAGACATCCTCTTCCCTCATGTGGTACCCTTCCTGCAGGCTCATCCTAAAATGACCCTCCAGCATGACAATGTCACCAGCCATACTGCTCGTTCTGTGCGTGTTTTCCTGCAAGACAGTAATGTCAGTGTTCTGCCATGGCCAGCGAAGAGCCCGGATCTGAATCCCATTGAGCACGTCTGGGACCTGTTGGATCGGAGGGTGAGGGCTAGGGCCATTCCCCCCAGAAATGTCCGGGAACTTGCAGGTGCCTTGGTGGAAGAGTGGGGTAACATTTCACAGCAAGAACTGGCAAATCTGATGCTGTCCATGGGGAGGAGATGCACTGCAGTACTTAATGCAGCTGGTGGCCACACCAGATACTGACTGTTACTTTTGATTTTGACCCCGACCCTTTGTTCAGGGACACATTATTCAATTTCTGTTAGTCACATGTCTGTGGAACTTGTTCAGTTTATCTCTCAGTTGTTGAATCTTGTTATGTGCATACAAATATTTACACATTTTAAGTTTGCTGAAAATAAACGCAGTTGACAGTGAGAGGACATTTCTTCTTTTGCTGAGTTTAGTTGGTTTTGGCTCTGAAATCAAACACACACACACACACACACACACACACACACACACACACACACACACACACACACACACACACACACACAGCCGGAAGACCTAACCCGGGATAATCTGCACAGCTCCATGAACCCAGTCACAACATCAGCCTGCAATGTCAATTGCCCTTCTGTTATAATGGGCCAAGCCCAAATGTAATGTTGTGTGTGGATGAGGTGAGCAGTGGTACTGGCAGGCGCTCAGTCTGTTCAGAGCGGGGACGGTGTGTGTGTGTGTTGGGTCTCATAGGAGAATTCCTAGGAGAATCCCCTACCAAAATGACCCATCAACCCATAATGACCACGGCTGGTAGTTGGTAGGCTCCTCTCCTTTCAGCCTGCCCTGATTGACTCATTGAAACAGTTCCCCCTAATGCCACATTGAATTGACCCAGAATGGCAGCTTTGCCCTGATAGGCTCTAGTTCTGCCCCCCCCCCTGTAAATAATATTGCCGATATATTTTTGGTTGTGCTAAAGCACTGTCCAAGCAGTGCTGGTGGTCATGTGGTCAACGTTCTGGTGGTCAACGCTACGGTGATCCACAATGGCAGAAGGGAGCCTGGTTGAGTTGTGGTCGGCCCCTGACGGCTTCCATGGGGGATCTGATGAATTTAACGTTGAAAGACTTAACTGCCTTACCACCATGCCACCCTCTCATGCCCGCTAGCCCTAACGTGCCTGATGCCGCCTCGAATGCCCTGGACCGCCCGGCGTGGTTTGTGGGCACGAGGCGACCCACTTTTTGGCACGGTGGGTCTGCCAGTCAGTTAGCATGTCAAGGGTAGACGTGTGTTTGTGGAGTGCGTGGTGCAGAACCCAGGCCTTGGGGCTACAGCCAGCGAGTCTGGGATGCTACCAGTCGCATGTAGGTCAGCTGTGTGTTTGTGTGATATGAGATGAGAGGGAGCGAGAGGACCAATGAGTGTATGTCCTGCCGTATATCCCTAATGCTAATCTGATTATATACTGTACACAGTAGCAGGATGATAGATCTAATGAATATTATGTCATTGCACAGCCCTTGCCAGAAATTAGGATTTGTGTGCGTTCTGTTTAGTTTGACAGTGTAGGCTAAAGAGCAGGGGTGGGAAACATACGAGCCCATTCAATCCGGCCCAGGGGAGATTTGAGTAAAAAATATACAAAAAATATTGGGAAATGTATTATTTTGGTTTAAGGTCCAGGTCACTCTTGAATGTCTAAAACTATATGGAAATTATTAAAAAGATTCTAATGGACCTAAAAGTTTTCAAATCACTGCCCCTTTTTCTGGACGGCAAATTGCTTTTGACGAAGTAATCAGTGCAAAAATCTCGAATGCAACTTTCTATCGTTGGATTCTATCTTGTAACCTTTGGAATCAGAGGCAGATGCTTTCTCCCATCCCCCATCCACAACGCCCTAGCAAAACCCAACTTGAAGGTAACAGCGCTCACTGTTGCCCCTAGTGGCCGGTTTCCACGTCATCTCCCGACGTCCTCAGACATGGATGGACGTTGAATACGGACTTGTATCCCGGGTGACCTGCCTGGCTATAGCGCCTGTGAGCCTTAAAGGCGTGTGTGCTTGGGGAAAGAAGTCTCTGCTTCTGTGTTTGTGTGAGTTTGTATGTGCTCATTTCTTTTTGCGTTAGCTGTGTGTGTTTATGTGTGTGTCCTCCACCTCTGCAGTATCTAGGGAGACCACAGTCCTCTCTCTCATCAGTTCTGCTCAGCCTCATCCCCAGTTAACTGGGTTTAACCATTTCTCCAGCCCACTGCCCTGCCCTCCGCTGGGAACTTTGTCCCCTTCTCTCTCTCTCTCTCTCTCTCCAGACTTTCAGTTTTCAATCCTCTGCTAGTTTTAGTATTATTACTCAAAGGAGGGAACACACACCGACTGACCTTGGGGAAGAGGACAGGGGTCAGACACTACTTTTCCCATTTTTCATTTCAATTTCCAGGAATTAATTCTGGGAGAGATTACACCCACAAAGACCGCCGCCACCCCGGCAAGAGAGCTTAAACCGTGTGTGAGGGATTTTACCATTAATCATTATTCTCATTACACACTTTACACACACCATACACACGCGCCAGTGTGACAGCTGGCAGTTGTCCAGCATACAATGGACACTCTCTCACTCACACACACACACACACACACACACACACACACACACACTTGTACACGCACCCAGACATACGCTACATTGCAACTAGATTAAATATTCTAGATTAGACTTCTGTAATCCACCTGGGTTGGGTTCAATGTGAGTTTTTTATTTTATCACGTTAAGCTGTCAGTTAAATGAACTTAGGTGAATTTAACCCACCATAGGTAATCTCATCTCAACCTGTGTGGCCTCTTGTCTGTCTCTTGTCTCTCTCACACTCTCCTCTCCTTCCCTCCTTAACAGTGTATTAGTGCGTGGTCTAATATTTGAAGGCCAGTCAGTGGTTAATTGTATTTGCCCAGATGGTGTGTGAGACGTGGTATATGTGTGACATGCTATTGGGGGCTTAAGGGTTCAGTCTAAGTGAATCCACACTTCAACCCCCTCTCTTTGTCTCTCTCTCCCTCCATCCCTCTCTCACCCTGTTGATCTCTACCTCTTACTCCCCCCTTCCTCCTCATCTCTCTTTGTCTCTCTCCCTCCATCCCTCTCTCACCCTGTTGATCTCTGTCCTTCTCAGTGCTGATCTCTACCTCTTACTCCCCCCTTCCTCCTCATCTCTATTTTCCTCTCTCAATCTACCCTCCCCCTCTCTCTCCTTTCATCCCCCTCTCTCTCCTTTCATCCGCCTCTCTCTCCTTTCATCCGCCTCTCTCTCCTTTCATCCCCCTCTCTCTCCTTTCATCCCCCTCTCTCTCCTTTCATCCCCCTCTCTCTCCTTTCATCCGCCTCTCTCTCCTTTCATCCCCCTCTCTCTCCTTTCATCCCCCTCTCTCTCCTTTCATCCGCCTCTCTCTCCTTCATCCCCCTCTCTCTCCTTTCATCCCCCTCTCTCTCCTTTCATCCCCCTAGTGTGCTACAGCAGCTCTCATAATAGCCATTGTTTATAGACTAATGACCTTCATTATGTTTGGGGCCTGTTTGTAGCCCCGCCAGAGCTAGTGGATTAGCTAGCCTCATGTCAGCTGGATGTGGAAGAAAGCAGGCTTAAAGTAGCCAACCCAGTGATCATCCTCCTCATCATCATCGCCTGTTAAAAGCCTTCATAATAGCCTAGCAGATGAACATTCAATAAAAAGACTATTGAAGTCGCCCAAATTCAATTTTGGTATTTGAGAATCATCTCATCTTTTTTGATATGGCTTATTGCACATCTGAGGCATAGCATTTGTGGTCGTGAGATTTGAAGGTCAGTTGTGTGTAGTGTAGCCTAACAATGTTTGGGTTTAGTCCTCTTGTGTTTCTTTTAGTGTGACCTTTTACATATTTAGAGGTGTAATTAGCCAAAGTGTTTGTGTTAATGTTCTGGGGCACACACACACACTGTCACATTTAGGAACGCATCCAACCAGTGCTCTCCCTGGCATCCGGTACCAAGGGGGTGGGGCCAACCCCCTGTTGCTCACCCATTCTACCATATGCAAATTCCCCCGCCGTCTTTCCCGGCCACGTCATTGGTCGAGGAGGCTCCATTAAGATTCCGGAAGCGTCGTGGCGTGCGCATTATCCCTCACTGTGTCGCCTTGCCAACCGCCTGGCGGGCTAGCGGGCTGTAAATAGAGAGGGCTCCATTCTCAGCTCCCTGGGTAAAGACATGTTAATGCCCAACCATGAGAGGCCTTAAATCTCCCTGACTTTTAGCTGCTTGGGAGCAGAGGACGTGTGGGTGGTGGGGGGCTACTCTGGGTACTCTGCCCTACTCTCTCAATCTCCCTCTTCTCCCATTCCTCTCTCGTCCTTTTCAGGGGCTGGTGAAAATGAAACTTGCCTGTCTGTCTCTATCTCTGAGTTTGCTGGCTAGCTGAGCGCATTCCCAAATGCAGCACAACCGTGCTAAAGAAAGCCTCTAAGAGTCTAATATTCTGTCTAAAATGTTGTATGGTCAGTCTCTGCCTAGCGAACTCTTTGATCGTGACCACTGAAATACATGCTATGTCAACATTTTAATGCGGATGGTTTTGCCACACACCCAATTGTGACATTGTGTTAACACCTTTGTACTTTGCCTCACTGTCATGAGATGCTAGCTTCTGTCTCCAAAATGGCATCTCTACTAACCTCCAGTTTCCCACAGTCTTCCATGAAACGGCAGGGTAAGTGTGGAAACTCCATCAGAAACCGTGGGAGGATTAGGAAGGGAGGGGAGGGGAGGCAGGTTAGATCGGGACAGAAGGGAACAGCTTTCATCCCTAAAATCCGTCACAGATATATGCCAGACTATCAACAATGGTCAGACTGAGTTCAATGCCCACAGCCTGTCTCTCTGTGTGTTTCTGTGTTCCTGACTGTCACAAATGCCTTCCGCAGGAAGATCCAGAACATCTCACAGATATTACCTCTGGAAAGAGTTTTAGCCAGTGAGGATGGTAGCTAGTCTAGATGGAGAACCCAGTGACTTATCCTCTAATATTACCAATTTTGATTTCATTACAGGTAAACTTTCCCTGGTTTGCACTCCAAATGGCACCCTATTCCCTATATAGTGCACTACTTTTGACCAGGGACCATGGGGCTTTGGTCAAAAGTAGTGTACTATATAAGGAATAGGGTGCCATTTGGCGCATTAATGTATTCCTGCTCAGTGCAGTACTCAGACACTGGGAGCTCGTTGGGCAGATTGAAGCCCCTGCTACCATTCAAATGAACAATCTGTTCCCAGGCTACTAGGCTGGAGATGAGTCAAAAGGGCTGCGGGGGAACACTGATAGGATGCTGTAATGCAGGCTAATGCAGAGAGGTGTGAGCATGCACAGTCAGGTGCTGTTAGTTGGTACTTCGCAAAGGAGATGAGGGTAATCACCTGGTTCTACGTTTTTTTGGGGGGGGTCTATATTTGTTGGGAGTTTATGTTCAGGGAAAAAAGGTGTGTGCTGCGTGTGTGGGTGTGAATATTTTAGTTTTAATAAGTGTGTGTGCACTTCATGTTCCTCGTTTGCACGTATGTGGTTGTCGTGTGTGTGTATTTATTGGTTTTCTCCTAATGCTGATCTCATGATTGTGACACTCCCCACCCCCACTCCTGCACGGACTATCTGAAACAGTCTCCTCGTACAAACCTACTGCAGTCAGTTTCTCTAAAACGTCATCTCCATTCCTCTCCTCCCCTTTTAAAACCTGAGGATTTGTCCAAACAAGCTAAGTGGGTCTAATCTGGTGCGTACACCTGTTATACAGACATGTTAACCACACCACATTGAGTTACTCTAAGAATCCTCCACAGAACACTCAACCAGACAAGCAGCCAAGCAGCACCAGGAATAAAAGAAACAGCAATGGACAGGGACATGGCGTGGAATATGACGTCCAAAAGAGAGGGGGAGAAAGACGGAAAAGAGGAATAAATCCCCTTAAACCAGGGGCCTGTGACCTTTCTTAAATGTGTTTTCTGTAGCAAGGCAATTGGCGATTTCCCCAGAGGTGGGACTGACTGGACTCGGCCAGGCAGGCTGCTCAGTAGCTCTAGTGAAGGGAAAAAAGCCATGGCTAGCACTTTCTGAGTTGAAGTCAGTAACAGGTTGGGCCATTCTATCAGGGCCTCTCTCTCTCTGTGTTGAGAGAACAGGGATGGAGAAATGGCCGTTGATTGATTTCTTAAAAATACTCCTTCCTTCCAACAATCGGTTGTGAAAAAGCGAAGGAGGGAGCATGCGCTGAGGAAAAAGAAGACAGGAAAGAGACTGTTGATGGATGGCCTGGCAGAGATGTACTACTGCATGGCAACAAGGGGGGAAATGGAGAGATAAAGAGGAAAGAGAGAGTAAACAAGTGTGAATGGGAAAGGGCCTGGAGATCAGAGACCTTGGGAGTCCCTCCAGCCTGTTTCACTGGGTTTGAGAGAGCGAGACACACACACAGATAGGTCTAATGCACATAGATTTAGCCCCAAACCTCCTTTTCTCCAAATCCCTTCTCATATGTTAGCATTTTTACCAGGGCTTACAGGGATTAAAGTGGGCACGGCTGGCCGGCTTGTGTCGGGAACGGAGAGATCCAGAAAGATGAGTGTAGAGGAGAGGACACTGTGTGTGGCGGTAGATGGGCTACTCTGTCGTGTGTGTGTGTGTAATCCTCCATTGCCTGACAGATACAGTAACTATACTAGTCATATCAGCACAGTTTGGCCCACAGTATGCTGTTAGTATGTTGGAAAGCATCGCTTGCAATTTTCTTGAACCTTCCCTCAGTTATATTTAGCAAAATTTGAAAGATGGGCAAATTGAATTTGTATAGCCTACAGTTGTGTTTCTGCATTTTCCTTTGTCAGCTAACTTAGCATTGGCCTACATTTTAAGTCCCATTTATTTTCCATGAACCTAGACCTGGATGGGTTCTATGCTACAGTGCCTTCAGAAAGTATTCACACACCTTGACTTAATCCACATTTTGTTGTTACAGCCTGAATTCAAAATTGATTAAATATATATTTTTAATTCTAACCCATCTACACACAATACCCCATAATGACAAAGGGAAAACACGTTTTTAGAAATATTTGCACATTTATTGAAAATGAAATAGTCATATCTGATTTACGTAAGTATTCACACCCATGAGTCAATACATGAATCACCTTCGGCACCGATTACAACGGACTTCTTCTGGCTCTCTAAGAGCTTTGCACAACTGTACATATTTGTACTTTTTATTTTTTATGATTCAAGCTCTGTCAAGTCTGTTGTTGATCATTGATAGACAGCAATTTTCAAGTCTTGTCATAGATTTTCAAGCTGATATATGACAAAACTGTAACTAGGCCACTTCGGAACATTCAATGTTGTCTTGGTAAGCAACTCTCATGTATATTTGGCCTTGTGTTTTAGGCTATGTTTTGGAATATTTGCATTCTCTACAGGCTATGTTTATACTGTGGAGTAACTACAATGTTGTTGATCCATCCTCAGTTTTTCCTGTCACATTCATTAAACTCAAACTGTTTTAAAGTAACCATTGGCCTCATGTTAAAATCCTTGAGCGGTTTCCTTCCTCTCCGGCAACTGAGTTAGGAAGGACGGCTGTATCTTTGTAGTGACTGGGTGTATTGATACACCATCCAAAGTGTAATTAATAATTTCACCATGCTCAAAGGGATATTCAATGTCTGCTTTTTTTCCCCCATCTACAAATAGGTGCCCTACTTTGCATGGCATTGAACAACCTCCCTGGTCTTTGTGGTTGAATCTGTGTTTGAAATTCACTGTTCGACTGAGGGACCTTACAGATAATTGTATGTGTGGGGTACAAAGATGGGGTAGTAATTCAAAGATCATGTTAAACACTATTATTGCACACAGTGATTCCATGCAACTTATGTGAATTGTTAAGCACATTTTTACTCCTGAACTTTCTTAGGCTTACCATAACAAAATGGTTAAATACTGACTCACTCAAGACATTTTAAGCTTTTAATTTTTAATGACAAAGTAAAATAATAATCTAAAAATATAATTCCACGTTCACATTATGGGGTATTGTGTGTAGGCCAGTAACACACCATTTCAATGTAATCCATGTTAAATTCAGGCTGTAACGCAACAACATGTGTAAAAAGTCCATGGATGTGAATTCTTTCTGAATGACTGTATGCAGTGGAACGACAAGGTCAATGGACTTCTAGGAGAGAGAGGCCTACTTAACTCTACATTAACCACCATTTCCTCAAACTATAGTGTTCATCTAAGCCCCTAACCATCAGTTACATCATAAGTTGGCCTTTTAGGTGTGTCTGTGTGTGTGGTGCATGTTACCCCGAATGGGCTCGATCCATGTCTGACGCATGGCCCCAATCTGTCGTATGTCTCTCCCGGCTCACATCTGGAGCAATGGGTTTTCCTCTGGATAGACACACATGCTGTACACACACACTCTGCCCACACACACACTGCCCAGAGATGCATTTCCATGGTCGTATGATGCAGAGGACGCTTTAATATTGTATGAAACCAGAAGAGTCAGTGTAAATAAACCACACACCGCCCCCCCCATCAAAACACACTTGCTTCATCATGGGAGAACATCTTGATAGTTTTGTGGTTTTGCTGCGGTAAGAGTGTAGTATGAAAAAGCAGGACATTTCACTTCCTCTCCTCCTCCTATTCCCCTTCCTCCTTCCCTTCTTATTTCTCCTCCTCGTCCTAGATGGTGCTCTGCCATGTGCCGGTCATCCCTGGCTGCCTTGTGGTTTTAGCACTGTGCCCACTCCTCTCTGTCTCCTTCCCTCTCTCGCCTTCCCTGTATGACAAGCTCATAGTGAAAGCCGATGCCCGGGGATGTGTGCTCACTCACTCACTCCCTCTCTCTCTCTCTCCCCCTCTCACTTACTCACCATATCTCTCTCTCTCTCTCTCTCTCTCTCTCTCTCTCTCTCTCTCTCTCTCTCTCTCTCTCTCTCTCTCTCTCTCTCTC
The DNA here is from genome assembly GCF_045679555.1 of Salvelinus alpinus. Taxonomy (NCBI): domain Eukaryota; kingdom Metazoa; phylum Chordata; class Actinopteri; order Salmoniformes; family Salmonidae; genus Salvelinus; species Salvelinus alpinus. Next base: position 26,314,209 of record NC_092096.1, read on the forward strand.
TCTCTCTCTCTCTCTCTCTCTCTCTCTCTCTCTCTCTCTCTCTCTCTCTCTCTCTCTCTCTCTCTCTCTCTCTCTCTCTCGTTCCGAGTATCAACCGCAGGAACAGACAGGACATGGTAGAGAGAGAGCTGCTGACGACTGGCCCTACGTCACCTCGTGTCCCTCTCTCCCGCCCACATAGACACAGACACTTATCTCACACACATAAACACTGTTCTCTTGCTTGCATACACACACAGCTCTCACAGACACACGCCGCTCTGCCTCCCAGCTGAATGCTTTATGTAAGACGGTTTGTTGGCCTTAGAGGAAAACTCCATGAAATTGCAGCATATTATTGCCCTGCTACTGGGAAGCTATAGGCAGAGAGAGTTAAGCACACTGCATAATATCATCTCCCATGTACAGTTGATATCAGAAGTATTCACCCCATTAGATTTTGTTGCGTTACAAAGTGGGATTGAAATGGATTTAGAAAGTGATTTTGTTGTCATTGATCTACACAATACTTCATGTCAAAGTTACAAGACAATTCTACACATTTTTACAAATGAAAACAATATTAACTCAAATATAGTTATTGCATCAGTGATGGCGCCGGGTGGGGGCAGGGCTGCCGTTTTATTGGCTCTCAACCTATCATGCTATTTTGTTTGTTTTTTCGCGTTGTTCGTAACTTGTTTTATACATAATGTTGCTGATACCGTCTCTTATGACCGAAAAGAGCTTCTGGACATCAGAACTGGGATTATTCACCTCAAATTGGACGAGGAGTTCTTCAATGAGTCGGACGCAGGGGATATACTGCAGACACCCGACCAGGCCCCGATCCCCGTGATTCGCTGGAGAAGAAGGAGATTTAGGCAAAAGATCAGGCTGCCTTGCAAGGATCAGGCGACGAGTGGGTAATCTGCCTTTGCTCTCCGTTCTGCTAGCTAACGTTCATTCGCTGGAAAATAAATGGGACGAACTGAAAGCACTTATATGCTACCAACGGGACATGGAAAACTGTAATATCTTATGTTTCACCGAGTCATGGCTGAACGACGACATTAAGAACATACAGCTGGCGGGTCAGACACTATCGGCAGGACAGAACAGCAGCCTCTGGTAAGACACGGGGCGGGGGCCTATGCATTTATGTAAACAGCAGCTGGTGCATGATATCTAAGGAAGTCTCAAAGTTTTGCTCACATGAGGTAGAGTATCTCATGATAAGCTGTAGACCATATCTACCTAGAGAGTTTTCATCTGTATTTTTCGTTGCTGTCTACATACCACCACAGAGCAAGGTTGGCACTAAAACCGCACTAAATGAGATGTATTCCGCCATAAACAAACAGGAAAACGCTCATCCAGAGGTGGCACCTTTCCAGAGCCGGTGACTTTAATGCAGGGAAACTTCAATGAGTTTTACCAAATTTCTATCAGCATGTTAAATGTGGAAGCAGAGGGAAAAAAATTTGAGACCCCCTTTACTCCACACACAGAGAAGCGTACAAAGCTCTCCCTCGCCCACCATTTGGCAAATCTGACCATAACTCTATCCTCCTGATTCCTGCTTACAAGCAAAAATGAAAGCAAGAAGCACCAGTGACTCGGTCTATAAAAAAAGTGGTCAGATGAAGCGGATGCTAAACTGCAGGACTGTTTTGTTAGCACAGACTGGAATATGTTCTGGGATTCTTCCGATGGCATTGAGGAGTACACCACATCAGTCACTGGCTTTATCAATAAGTGCATCGAGGACGTCGTCCCAACAGTGAATGCACGTACATACCCCAACCAGAAGCCATGGATTGCAGACAACATTCGCACTGAGCTAAAGGGTAGAGCTGCCGCTTTCAAGGAGCGGGACTCTAACCCGGACCATCGAGAGCATCCTGACTGGTTGCATCACTTCCTGGTATGGCAACTGCTCGGCCTCCGACCGCAAGGCACTACAGAGGGTAGTGTGTACGGCTCAGTACATCACCGGGGCCAAGCTTCCTGCCATCCGGGACCTCTATACCAGGCGGTGTCAGAGGAAGGCCCTAAAAAATGTCAGACTCTAGCCACCCTAGTCATAGACTGTTCTCTCTGCTCCCGCACGGCGCACCAAGTCTAGGTCCAAGAGGCTTCTAAACAACTTCTACCCACAAGCCACAAGACGGAACAGCTAATCAAATGGCTACCCCCCCCCCAGCTGCTACTCTCTGTTATTATCTATGCATAGCCACTTTAATAACCCTACCCACAATTACCTCGACACCGGAGCCCCCACACATTGACACATTGACTCTGTACAGGTACCCCCTGTATATAGCCCCACTATTGTTATTTACTACTGCTTTTTAATTATTTGTTTTTCTTATCTCTTACTTTTGAGGTATTTTCTTCACTGCACTGTCGGTTAAGGGCTTGTAAGTAAACCTTTCACTAAGATTCTAAACCTGTTGTATTCGGCACGTGACAAAACATTTGATTTGAATAAGTATTTACCACTTTTGTTTTGGCAAGCCTTAATTAGTTCAGAAATGAAATGTGGCTATGTACAATGTGGCTTAAGCTACATTGAGGGGTTGACCTTATTTTCTTCTCAGTCCCGAGTGGCGCAGCGGTCTAAGGCACTGCATATCAGTGCTTGAGGCGTCACTACAGCCATCCTGGTTCGAATCCAGGCCGTGATTGAATGTCCCATAGGGCGGCACAATTGGCCCAGCATCGTCCGAGTTTGGCCGGTGTAGGCCGTTATTGTAAATAAGAATTTGTTCTTTACTGACTTGCCTAGTTAAATGTAAAATAAAATAAAACAATACATACAACATCTGTAAGGTCCCTGGTCAATTATTGAATTTCTAGCACAGACCAAGGAGCTTTTCGAAAGCCTCGTAAAGAAGGGCAGTGATTTGGTAGATGGGTAACAAATAACAAACCAGACATTGAATATCTCTTTAAGCATAGTCAAGTTAATAATTATGCTGTGGATGATGTATCAAACCTCTCACACACATCAAAGTTGCAGTTGTCCTTCTGAACTGATCTGCAGGACATGAAGGAAACTGCTCAGGGATGTCACCTTTGGTGATTTTAAAATGGATACAGAGTTCAATGGCGGTGTTGGGGGAAAAACTGAGAATGGATCAACATTGTAGTGATTCCACAATAATGACAAATTGAAAATGGAAAAAAAAGTATACAAAATAAAAAATATTCCAAAACATGCACTAAAGTAATATTGCAAAAAAGAACACAGCAAAGGAATACACTTTTGGTCCTAAATGCAAAGCCCTATGTTTGGGGTAAATTTTCAGGATAAATAGAAACAGGATGGATCTAAGCACAGGCAAAATCCTAGAGGAAAACCCGATTGTCTGCTTTTCACTAGACACTTGGAGAGGTATTCACCTTTCAGCAGGACAATAACCTACAACACCAAGCCAAATCTACACTGGAGTTGCTTACCAAGAAGACAGTCAATGTTCCTGATTGGCGAAGTTACAGTTTTGACTGAAATCTGCTTGAATCTTTGGCAAGACTTGAAAATTGCTGTCTAGCCATGATCCCCTTGACAGAGTTTAAATAACTTTTAAAAGAATAATGGCCAAATGTTGCACAATCCAGGTGAGCAAAGTCTGAACTAGGGCTGTTACGGTGACCGCATTACCGCCACACTGGCGCTCACAAGTCATGGCGGCAGTCAAATTCCACGTGAACATTTAGTCACGGTAATTAGGCTTCTCCCAGCTCTGATGCTGCTGATGGTCATTAGTAGCCTACCAAATGTGCTAACAGCCTGGTACTCAGCACTCTATTGTCCCTCTAATCACTCTGACATCAATGCAAATGTATTTATAAGTCTAATCAAACACTTCACGAGAGCCCATGAGCTCATGTTGCGCAACATGTCTATAGGCTATGCAATTGCATGAGAAAACAGAGTGATGGCCTCTATTAAAAAGGGGAGGATCTCATAAGTTTTCTATAGGCTAGGCCTACTATATTTATTTCTCAACTTTCCTAATATTAAGCATAGTGCTTCTTTTTACAGCAGGAGTATAGCCTACCTGGCTGGCATGGGAAAGGTGTCCTCCATTCACAATTTAAGTACATAGATGACAAGTATTTTTTCCCCCTGCCCCTGTTTGGAGACAGGTGCATGATAATCGTACTCCCTAATGTAGCCCACAGCCATATGGCATAGCCAGATCAGGGCCTAACATAAGGACAACTCTGAGTATGCTATTCTGTTCTTCTGAAATAGACTACATTTTCTTCATATGTTTCTTTAGACTTGTTTTAAAATAAAGAATGGATTTATTGTGGTGGCTATATTTCATAGATTTTTTTTGATTCAAATGTATATGTTACGAAGGTTTGCATCAGTGGCTTGTAGGCTATGTGTGGAATTCAGGAGACGCTAAATGTGTTTGTTTATTAACGGTAAATTACTGGCAGTTATATGCTTGACAATCAACGGCTGACAATGTAATGACCGCCAGAGCCCTAGTCTTAACAGGCAAAAAGATATTTCAATATATATTCCGATATTTCAAGCCACATTTCAATCGACTTCCATAACTGGTTTAAAGTCAAATACAAATCTGATTCCTGGCCTGTGTCTGAATGGTCAAATCTGATTGTGTATATATTTTTTAAAATCTGAAATGGGTTTTATACTGTTATTTGGCATATCTTGTTGCTTGCTAACTTCTGTTTGACAAGAACATGTGTAAGATAACCAGCTTGTTAATTGTTTACAAACAAGTAAGTGATTGTGCTAGAAAGCCAAACAGCTACCTAGCTAGCTTGTTGACTGCTGTCCGTAGCCAAAAAATACTTGTTTTCAAAGGATCATCTCATCCTTATCTTACACTGATTTTGAACATTCAAATCAACTGGGAAACGTCCATGGCAGGCATTGTCACCGTAGCTTGCTACATAACTTCTGACTGATAGGAGCACCACCAACAAGTCAGACTACACCACTCTGCACAAACCCATCGTTACTATGACAACTTGAATAGCCATGTCAGCAAATGACTGCTGTATGAACACATCAAATCCCATTTGGTCACTTGTAATTCCAAAACGGATGTGAAAAACAACAGCTGATTTGAGCATTAAGGCCTGCAGTGAGAACAAGGCTTCAGAGACTTACCCAAGAAGACTTACATCTGTAATCGCTGCCAAAGGTCTTTCTAATATGTATTGACTTATTCTTCCACTTTGACATTACATAGTATTTTGTGTAGATCATTAATGAAATCCATTTTAATCTCACTTTTTAACACAATAAAATGTGAAGAAATCCAAGAGAAAACGTCATCTCCTGTTTTATTGCTTTGTCTGACACAGACATTAGTGGATCAAGTTAATGTCATGATAAAAGACACCGACGTGTTGGATAAGATATTAGAGTGGCTTAGGTTAGACAGAGTTATTAGGTCGCCTTGACATTTTGTGAAATTACATTTTTCTCACAAGTCGTCCTTCTGAGGACAGAATAAGCAACGCTACAGTACATTTGGTGTGTGTAGGTCTGTATCACTCTTTGAAACTAGACTAACTCCTTATGTCAGTTTGTGTGTGTTAATGTGTCACCATGGAAACCAGTGCCCAGTTGCTTGGAGCTTGATGGCTGTAGGTAAATAATACTTCCTCTATGGATGCTTTAATACACACACACACCCCCACCCTCTCTCCGTGCCTACAATGTTCCCCTGAAAGACTACCATTTGCAGAATAGTCCCTGTAGGCTACGCTGGTGTGTCCCATTATTGACCTGCACTTTGCCTGTCTCCACTCTTTTCACTTCAGTATTTGACTCCCTTTCAAGAGTCTGTTCTGTATAGAGATCAGAGATGATGCTTATTGTTTCTGTTTCTGGCTTGACTGCCCGTACGACTCTCATTGAGACAGCTAGGATCTCTACTGCACCTCTCCTGTCCTCAGTACACACATCTGTGCATGTGCTCGCATGAAAGCAATGCACACACAAATTATACACACATACACACACCGCCACATGACCTTTACGATGATTGAGACCCTCTTGCTGTGCTCCCTGTCGGAATCTGGAGGTTTAGTTCCACACACACACACACACACACACACACACACACACACACACACACACACACACACACACACACACACACACACACACACCCTTCTCCCTCTGTGGTGCATCACAAGACAATCTGTGAATCCCAGAGAGTGGCAGGAACACTAATGATAGTAATGATAGTACTGGGGGCCTGAGACAGACAGCCAGGAGCCCAACGGGACTCCTCAACCACAGCACTTAACCTGTCAGAACCAAACCAACACTTTATTATAATCAGAACCAGAGCCTTTTAGCATTCTGCATTATGGATTGTGTGTCTCTGTGTAAATGCCAAAGCAGATGAGAGCTTGTCTGGATTTGCAATACAATTGATTTTCTTTTTGAGTTGATGCTGCCTTAATGCCGACTTTTTATGAGTTCATTCTTTTGGACTCTTCCCTTGTTAATCCAACGTGGGTGAAGGGAGAACCCTGGGTATTTTAATATGTATTCACGGCGCATTGCCTTGTCTGGATGGAGACTGCTTTGCTGACTCCAGTGTCTAGACTAAAGCCATAGACTAGGCACCATTTGATGGGTGTATCGTACTTTGTCATTACACTGTTCATTTAAATGGGATGGAGGTGACGACGTGAATCTTCCAGGCCGAGGAAAATCTGCACCTTAGTTAGGGTGGATGCGGTTTCACTGGACTCCACTTAAAATCAAATCACATTTTATTGGCCACATACACATGGTTAGCAGATTTTAATGCGAGTGTTGCGAAATGCTTGTGCTTCTAGTTACGACCATGCCGTAATATCTAACAAGTAATCTAACGATTTCACAACTACCTTATACACACACAAGTGTAAAGGAATGAATAAGAATATGTACATATAAATATATGGATGAGCGATGGCCGAACGGCATAGGCAGTAGATGGTATAGAGTACAGTATATACATATGAGATGAGTAATGTAGGGTATGTAAACATTATATAAAGTGCCGTTGTTTAAAGTGACTAGTGATACATTTATTACATCCAATTTTTTATTATTAAAGTGGCTAGAGATTTGAGTCAGTATGTTGGCAGCAGCCACTCAATGTTAGTGATGGTTGTTTAACAGTCTGATGGCCTTGAGATAGAAGCTGTTTTTCCGTCTCTCGGTCCCAGCTTTGATGCCCCTCTACTGACCTTGCCTTCTGGATGATAGCGGGGTGAACAGGCAGTGGCTCGGGTGGTTGTTGTCCTTGATGATCTTTTTGGCCTTCCTGTGACATCGGGTGGTGTAGGTGTCTTGGAGGGCAGGTAGTTTGCCCCTGGTAATGCATTGTGCAGACCTCACCACCCTCTGGAGAGCCTTGCGGTTGTTGGCGGAGCAGTTGCCATACCAGGCGGTGATACAGCCCGATAGGATGCTTTCGATTGTGCATCTGTAAAAGTTTTAGTGTTTTTGGTGGCAAGCCAAATTTCTTCAGCCTCCTGAGGTTAGAGGCGCTGTTGTGCCTTTTTCACCACGCTGTCTGTGTGGGTGGACCATTTCAGTTTGTCCGTGATGTGTACGCCGAGGAACTTAACTTTCCACCTTCTCCACTACTGTCCCGTCGATGTGGATAGGGGGGTCCCTCTGCTGTTTCCTGAAGTCCACGATCATCTCCTTTGTTTTGTTGATGTTGAGTGTGAGGTTATTTTCCTGACACCACCCTCCGAGGGCCCTCACCTCCTCCCTGTAGGCCGTCTCGTCGTTGTTGGTAATCAAGCCTATCACTGTAGTGTCGTCTGCAAACTTGATGATTGAGTTGGAGGCGTGCATGGCCACGCAGTCATGGGTGAACAGGGAGTACAGGAGGGGCTGAGAACGCACCTTTGTGGGGCCCCAGTGTTGAGGATCAGCGGGGTGGAGATGTTGTTTCCTACCCTCACCACCTGGGGGTGGCCCGTCAGAATGTCCAGGACCCAGTAGCACAGGGCGGGGTCGAGACCCAGGGAACAGGAACAATGGTGGCCCTCTTGAAGCATGTGGGAACAGCAGACTGGGATATGGATTGGTTTAATATGCCTGTAAACACATGCTCTGAGGACGTGGCTAGGGATGCCGCATGGGCCGGCAGCCTTGCGAGGTTTGACACGTTTAAATGTTTTACTCACGTTGGCTGCGGTGAAGGAGAACCCGCGTGTTTTGGTAGCGGGCCGTGTCAGTGACACTGTTTTGTCCTCAAAGTGAGCAAAGAAGTTGTTTAGTTTGTCTAGGAGCAAGACGTTGGTGTCCGCGACGGGGCTGGTTTTCTTTTTGTAATTCGTGATTGACTGTAGACCCTGCAACATATGTCTCGTGTCTGAGCTGTTGAATTGCGACTCTACTTTGTCTCTATACTGACGCTTAGCTTGTTTGATTGCCTTTGTGGAGGGAATAACTACACTGTTTGTATTTGGTCATGTTTCTGGATGCCTTGCCATGATTAAAAGCAGTGGTTCGCGCTTTCAGTTTTGCGCGAATGCTGCCATCAATCCACGGTTTCTGGTTGGGAAGGTTTTAATAGTCACCGTGGGTACAACATCACCGATGCACTTGCTAATAAACTCGCTCATCGAGTCAGTGTATACATCAATGTTGTTGTCTGAGGCTATCCGGAACATATCCCAGTCCACGTGATCGAAGCAATCTTTAAGCGTGGAATCCGATTGGTCAGATCAGCGTTGAACAGACCTGAGCAGGAGCGTTTCCTGTTTTAGTTTTTGTCTATAGGTTGGTAGCAACAAAATGGAGTCATGGTCAAATTTGCCAAAAGGAGGGCGAAGGAGGGCTTTGTATGCGTCGCGAAGTTAAAGTAGCAATGATCCAGAATTTTGCCAGTCCAGGTCACGCATTTGATATGCTGATAAAATTTAGGCAGCCTTGTTATCAGATTAGACTTGTTAAAATCCCCAGCTACAATAAATGCACCCTCAGGATATGTGGTTTCCAGTTTACATAGGGTCCAATGAAGTTCTTTCAGGGCCGTCGATGTGTCTGCTTGGGGGGGAGGGATATACACAGCTGTGATTATAATCGAAGAGAATTCTCTTGGTAGATAATGCGGTCGGCATTTGATTGTAAGAAATTCTTGGTCAGGTGAACAAAAGGACTTGAGTTCCTGTATGTTGTTATGATCACACCACGACTCGTTAATCATAAGGCATACACCCCCGCCCTTCTTCTTACCAGAGAGATGTTTGTCTCTGTCGGCGCGATGCGTGAAGAAACCGGGTGGCTGTACCGACTCATAACGTATCCCGCGTGAGCCATGTTTCCGTTAAACAGAGAATGTTCCAATCTCTGATGTCTCTCTGGAAGGCAACCCTTGCTCGAATTTCATCTACCTTATTGTCAAGAGACTGGACATTGGCGAGTAGTATACTTGTGAGCGATGTGCCCGTCTCCGGAGCCTGACCAGAAGACCGTTCTGTCTGCCCCTTCTGCGGCACTGTTGTTTTGGGTCGCCTTCTGGGATCCGATCCATTGTCCTGGGTGGTGGTCCAAACAGAGGGTTCGCGTCGGGAAAGTCGTATTCCTGGTCGTAATGTTGGTAAGTTGACGTTGCTCGATATATCCGATATTTATTCGGATATATTGAGGATTTATATGATTTCCTGCGGTAACAGTGTAAGAAATAATACATAAAAAAACAAAATACTGCATAGTTTCCTAAGAACACGAAGTGAGGTGACCATCTATGTCGGCGCCATATCTAGCTCATCTATAAAACAACTAGGCTAGACGCTAGAGTTTTCAAGCATGAACTGAATTACAATCCTCCAACCAACATTTTTGCCTGCATGCGGCTCTCCTCAGGTTTTATTGTTTTTTTATCCAACCCTCATTATACCTAGCTACAGGGCCCTACTTTGTCTGCTGAGAGTGGTATAAGTTAAATGTGTTTGACTGCATCGTGGCGTTGGCCTCCTTAATGTCAGTTGCTGAATGTGGACATTACTGCGAGCCAACCTGGCAACGTGCTGTTTTAAACCCACCTTGTCCCTGGTCCTGCTGGCTCGTTTGGCTTGAGCACTCTGCCTCCTAATTGAAACGGTCGTACATTAACAACACCAGGTGTGTTTAAAGCACTTTAGCGGCCGGGAAGTGGCAGCACGGTTTAAAGGCCCAATGCATACATTTTTTAAAGCAATATCAAATAATTTGTCTAATAATTAAGTACCTTGCTGTAATATATTTCCATTAAAATAGGCAAAAATTGCTTTTTAGGAAAACAGTATTTCTCAAGCAAGAATTTTGCTATGATTTTCATGGAGTGGCCTGAGTGGGGAGGGGAAAACTAGGTTTGCAACTCTGCGTTATTGGTCTATTATCCAATTTACCGCATGGTAATGTCACCATGGAAAGCCAAAACTCCTACCCATGCAAACCTGCTGTGTAAATTGTATTTTCAACCAACAACTATCAGGAAATAACACTGATCAAATTGTTTCACACTTTTACAGTGTTACTTTCATCAGCTGTTGATACAAAACACAGGTAATTCTCAATTTTAACTGCACTGGGCCTTTTAAGGGGCTCTTTGCTTTCTCGTGTGTTTGGGTCTCTCTGTGTGCAACTGCAGCCCCCATGGGTCGTCCAAGACCTGCCTTTGCGTAACACTTGGTACCGTTATCCTAACAGTGTTACGCAACCGCACTTAGTCAGCGAGAGGTGACACGGCTCGCCAATAAACCTCACTTTGACTTACCACACCCCTTGGCCCCCCTGGCTTGTCGCTTTTGCTCTTCCGCCTCAGCCATCACTGTGACTGTTAATACTGTACTACACTCTCTGTTTATTCTACTGCATTACATGTAATCCAGAAGCGGCAGGCAGGTTAAGCAGGCCCACAGTGACGCCACTGATTTGATGAACGTGCAACCTTTTGACTGGCGAGGACGAGGAGGGAATGTTCGCTAGCTCCTTTCTTGGAGTGGAGGAGCAGGTGTGTGTGTGTTGCTCTCTTGCTGTCGTTCTCTCTCTCCATGTCTCAACTCGGTCTCTTCCTCTCAATTCAATTCAAGGGGCTTTTTGGCATGGGAAACATATGTTAACATTGCCTCTCTCTTCTCACTCTCCCCTTCCCCTCTTTCCTTCCCTCCCTCCTGATTCTCCAGTCAGAGCATGTCTTTACCCAGGCAGCCTGATTAGCAGCATCTGTTTATCCTGTAGTCTTCTGGGGGAGGAAGGAGGGGAAGAGGAGACACAAAAGAAAACTCTTTCTCCTTCATCGCTCTCCTCCCGTCATCCCTCACTACTCCTCCTCCTCCTCTCTCTCTCTCCCTTGTCTCCTCATTATGGTGCCTGTTCCGAGGCCTTGTTTTTTACACTCCAGTCAATCACTTCTTCCCCCCCGACCACAGAGAGCAGAGGAGCACTGCTAGCAACAAAGACGAGGAGCAGAAGGATGGTGTCACATTGAAAATACTTTTCTTTTATGGCTTACCTCAGCAGAAATGTTAACCAACCCAGGGTGATGGAGGCAGATAAGGGACAGTAATACTGGGAGGAAGTGGAGGAAAGTGGAAAGAAGGATTGTGTTGGCAGCTAAAAGAGTTTTGTTTTGGATAACGGCGTGCTACAGCAGTTTTGCTATCTTTAGCGATTTTAGCACGGTGTTGCTAGCTATGTGTCCAATGCGGGATGCCAAGAACAATTTTAGCACGCTACATGCTACGCCGTACGGCGATAGCATTAGTGTCTTGCATGTTCTTCCAAAGGAGAAACACTTCAGCAATAAGCTAGCCGCTAGCTCTTGCTGCTTCAGACCTTTTAGTCTCTACCTCGGCAATGTCAGCTCAAGGCTAAAGCAACACGCTAGGCGGCCATGTTTGAGCTGATAGAAAGCTCCTTCTCTGTTCCACACACACTCTCCTCTAAAGCTCCCTGACTAGAACTAATCACTCATAGCCAGGCGCCCAGAGAGGCTGCAAGCACCGCTCCCACCCCCCTCGCATTCCATCCCTCCCCCACTTCGGATAACCGTTCTTGGGTACACGCGCGGCGAGGTGTTCCTGGCTGGTTCGCGGGCATGGAGACAGGGAAGGCTGTAATCCCATTTGGGAAACGCCATACTCTCCGCTGGTGATTAGATTACAGTAGCACAGTGCTGCTGTTGTCGTGAGCTTCGTGTCTCTAACGTCCAGGCCCCTTTAAAAACAGCAGTGGAAGTAGAATTCTCACCTCCCTACCATTACTGCGGGAAGGCCCACACGACTGTCTGACTCCAGACTGTAGGCTGGGACTGTGTGAGTCTGGTGAGCTTAGTTTACCTCGCGACATGGATTTGTGTGTGTGTGTGTGATTGGATCAGAGGGGCCTCATCTCATTTGTTGATTGGCTGTTGTCTCCAAGGCCGACTGGCTCCAAGTCTATTGTTGCTTTATGGGTCTGGGTGTCTGGCTTGTTAACTACACTCCTCCAAATCAGAAGGCTCTGATTGGATCAAGGGGGACCAGTCTGATTTGGCTGTTGACTGGTGGGGTGAAAAGTTCACTTCCCATGTCTCATGTTTGTAGCCTAGCTGGGTTGTAGAGTAGGGATGGAGTATGTTGTGTTGTACAAGGGAGGAGGTAGGAATTATGTGCCTTAATTACAGCAATGGAGATGTAATTGGTGCATTCATGGTGCACCCATTTGGGATTTATCCATGGTTTTTATTCATCTTTTCACACTATTTTGAGTCCCTGCACAACCATTGTTATATAAATGGGGTTATCTAGTTAGTTATTTTGACCCTTGCGGTGTGTTGATATGTATTGTATTTGCAGCATTGTTTAGGGCAGAGAAATAGGATAGAGAAGCTCTCCCCTCACTAGTCTCTGGCACTTTCCCACACTCTGGCCCCACCCCCATCTCCAGTGACACGCTCCTTCTCCAACCAGCCCTCGCAACAGGCAGCGCTCTACTCCTGTTTCTCTGACAACCGTTTGAAACGGACAAAAGGGCACGCTGAAAAAAGCTTTTTTCCCCCTCCTACACTCTCCCCCTCTTTTCTTATTTTCTTCTTCACCCTCGCTCTCGCCGTCTGTCAGGCCGGGGAGGACAGAAAGGGCTTTTTGATTGTCGTTGGTGTACGACATTCTAGCGGTGTCACAGGGAGAAGGGGGTCCAGACAAATGAAGGGCTCACCATGATTGCCTTCACCTCTCGCCGCAGCACCACTGTTTCTCCAGAGTTCAGTCAAACAGCACTGCCATGCCAGATATGTCATCCTTCAGGTGCTAAGGCTGTTTTTCCCCTCCCTCACCTTCCTCCTTTTTTTTGTGGGGGGGGGTTGTTTTGACACCCTTTGAGGTGGTTTTGGAGGGTCGGCGACTCGTTTACGTTCATATTCTGATTAGAAAAGGAAACCCGTCCATTGGGGAAATGTATCCCAGCAAAGTCCTGGCCGCGGAAAAGCCTGGAATGAATCATATTATATTAGGTGTTCATGTTGGTTTAGGGAAGATTGACCGTCTTTCGTCTTGACCCTTTTGGTTATCTGGCTTTGTGGTTTTACTTTTGCAACGAATCTCTCAGCAATATCAATGATTCTCCACTTCTTCTCGCCAACCTTTTTTTAATGGTGCTGAGAATCCAATCAAGTTCAGAGTGAGAATAGTCCTTGGCCTTAGCATGAATCCCATTTTAAGTCCAGTGCTATCAACACACTGTTTCTCTCTCTCTCTCTGGACTCTTTCTGGGGTCGATCCAATGTCCAGCTCCCTCCCAAAGGCTTCTTTAATGATCCTTATGAACTTCCTTCCAGTTCACCATCCATGTGGCTGTGAAGTGCATTTTCTAACCCTAAAAGAGACAACCACTATCTTTACAAAAGTCTGCTAGAACTTTTTTCACCCCTTAAAGTAACTGTCCAGTGAAAATCTCACTTTTAAAAGTTATGTTAACATACCCAAATAATGTTGACTCATCCTATACTCGTATTTGTGGCAAAATCATACATTGGAGAAAAAAAACACTTCAAAAACACCACCTCAGACTTGTATCTCAAACAGTTTGTCATCACTCGCATTAATATTTTAATGACCAGTGTACGCCCACACTATTCCAATACAGAAAAGCTGCTTTTTTACATACTTCTAAAAAAACTTGGAAAGAGAACTATTTCACTGATAATTTAATGAATTATAGGTCATATTTCATAGACATCTGGAAATACTGGATAGTTACTTTAAAGGTGCAACCTGTAACTTAAATTTTTGACCAAATGACTGCACTTATTTTTATAAACAGGGGGGGTGAGTAGTGGCACATGAAACAATTTAGTTTATTTCAGCTTCTTGGCTGAATGAGTTTTTGTAGTACTTCAAGTTTCCAATGGGGGATTTCAATGAAATTTAGGCTACAATTTACCAACTACACCTTTAAGCAACAGTGGAATATCCCACAGGAAGTGACCGGTTCACTTGTTATTAGCGAGTCAGCAGTTTTGGTCGTGAACTGAAAAGAAGACATAGACAAGATGTCCGCCATCTTCCTTTCGGGAGAGCTATTGAAAGAGGGAAAAAAACACATTATTTGATTGAATCATTCTCCAGTTGGCAGATAGCCTCGGCCCAGAGACAGCCAGGGAATGGCTGTGCAGTTTTATGGTACCAGGTTGGTACTAGGTGTGTTTGTGTATCACATTGGGGAGTCGTGGCTTAAATCCCTCTCCAATCGTTTCCCCGACCCTAAGTGTGTTCAATGTGACTTAACCGCTCCCACACATGCTACCCTTCAAGGCACTGTTTTGGATAGCATGGACTACCTCACACTGAACTAAAGAGAAAAACATTGTGTGTGTGTGTGTGTGTGTGTGTGTGTGTGTGTGTGTGTGTGTGTGTGTGTGTGTGTGTGTGTGTGTGTGTGTGTGTGTGTGTGTGTGTGTGTGTGTGTGTGTGTGTGTGTGTGTGTGTGTGTGTGTGTGTACGTACCTGTATAGTTGTTCCTATACAATCACTATGACTTATGGGTTGTTTCAGATCCATAGTGTAATTTCTTTCTCCATTCTATAACGTTGTGATATTGACATTTTAACATGTTTACCCACACAGCTCCCACTTCCTGCAGCTCTACTGGGAATGCTTGTGGCCCCCATATGTGATATTAGCCAGCTTGATATGCATGGACCCAGTGTCAGGTTCACCTTTTAACTTGGATGGTTCTGTTCTACTTTGTCAAAAGAAGCTGTAACTGGATTGGATTACTTACTATAACTCTCTTACTAACCAGATCTACAAGTAACTTCAGTTGACCACATGTATTACACATGTATTACACTGTAATGTTTTTAATGTAAGGGAAATTAAAATAGGCTATACGTTTTTCAGTAGGGCCTTGAAGAATCTGTCAATGTGCCCTTGAGCAAGGCACTTACCCCTAATTTGTTCGAGGCACCGTACTACTATGGCTGACTCTGTAATACAACACCTTTCACTTCACCATTTTGATCGAAAACATTTCCTTGCTTCTATCTAAACGAAAAACTATTGTTATATTTTTATATGGATATACACAAGCCTAAGATCACCATCCGCAATGCCAAGCACCGGCTGGAGTGGTGTAAGGCTCGCCACCATTGGAGCAGTGGAAACGCGTTTTCTGGAGTGATGAATCACGCTTCACCATCTGGCAGTCCAACAGATGAATCTGGATTTGGCGGATGCCAGGAGAACTCTACCTGCCCGAATGCATCGTGCTAACTGTAAAGGTTGGAGGAGGAATTATGGTCTTGGGCTGTTATTCATGGTTTGGGCCAGTACCCTTAGTTTCCAGTGAAGGGAATTCTTAACCTTACAGCATACAATAACATTCTAGACGATTCTGTGTTTCCAACTTTGTAGCAACAGTTTGGGGAAGGCCCTTTCCTGTTTCAGCATGACAAAGACCCCGTGCACAAAGCGTGGTCCATACAGAAATGGTTTGTCAAGATCGGTATGGAAGAACTTGACTGGCCTGCACAGAGCCCTGACTTCAACCCCATCGAACACCTTTGGGATGAATTTGAAAGCAGAATCGCCCAACATCAGCGACCGATCTCACTAATGCTCTTGAGGCTGAATGGAAGCAAGTCTGCGCAGCAATGTTCCAACATCTAGTGGAAAGCCTTCCCAGAAGAGTAGAGGCTGTTATAGCAGCAAAGGGGGGACCAATTCCATATTAATACCCATGATTTTGGAATGAGATATTCGACCACATTTGGTCATGTAGTGTAATTCCAAAAATGTTTCATGCAATTCATCCTTTACAATTGCAAATGCACTATTCATCAAGCTTTGAGGACACCCGGCAACATTCTCAACTTTCTCTAGCGGTACCTATAGGCTGAAAGGCCCAGCGGTTCTGGTGTTAACAGACTAATTGCAGTTATTACTGTTATTGATTTTAATAACCAGGCTGTTAGAGCCCATCCAAAGCCACTCTGCTTTCTATCGAGCTACATGGCTGCTGAAACTGCACTGCGACAGTCGCCTAAATCGCCTTTATCAAGCCCCATGCTCTCGTTTTTTGGTCCCGTGTAGCTCAGTTGGTAGAGCAGGGTTGTGGTGTAACAGGGTTGTGGTGTAACTCGTCTTCAGTGGAAGGAAGAGTGGACCAAAGCGCAGCGTGGAAGTGTTCATGATATTTATTTACAAGAAACACTCAAACAAAAATAACAAATCCAAAAACGAAAGCGAACAGTTCCGTCAGGCACAGACACTAAACAGAAAATAACACCCCACAAAACTCAAACGGAAAATCACAACTTATATATGATCCCCAATCAGAGACAACGATAGACAGCTGCCTCTGATTGGGAACCACACTCGGCAAAACAACAAAGAAATAGAAAGCATAGATTTTCCCACCCGAGTCACACCCTGACCTAACCAAACATAGAGAATAAATAAGGATCTCTAAGGTCAGGGCGTGACATGTGGCTTCGATTCCCATGTGCGACCAGTAGGAAAAAAGTATGAACATGTATGCACTCACTGCTGTAGGTCGCGTTAGCTAAATGACTCAAATATAAAACAGTCATTCCAACACTGTTCGACTCATCGTTCTTTATTGAGATTTGTATTTAACTTTCGTCACGACAAGATATTGCCCCTCATGTTACTCAATGGTTATCTCCCCGCCTCCCAACGTATAGGTTTGTGTGCTCTCTCCCTCCCCTACAATCCCCCCCACCCCTTCCCTCCCTACAATCCCCCCACCCCTTCCCTCCCTACAATCCCCCCCACCCCTTCCCTCCCTACAATCCCCCCACCCCTTCCCTCTCTCCCCGTGCCCCCGAGCGTAACCATAGAGAAACAGATAGATCACACCACAAAACATTGTGGTTCTTGGTAGGCTAACAGAGAGGGAGGGGGTCTCCTCTTCATAATTGATTGCTACACACACACACACACACACACACACACACACACACACACACACACACACACACACACACACACACACACACACACACAGCCATCTAGGTCAGTTGGATGGGACACCCTGGGCCCGGAGTGTGATCGACTCAGTATTGACCCAGTGAGAGGCTATGCTTTCGGCTGAAGGCTTCATACGTCTTTCAACGCCCAGCTATCTAGTCTTCTCTCACACCTCTCTCTTGCTGTCACTCTTTTACTCTCTCTCTTTCTCGTTCTCCATTCTTTCTCTGCTCGTTGTCTCCTCACACACTCACATTCCCAGTTACTGTACACTCATTAATCTAACCTTCTCTCCCTCTCTCGCTCTCAATTTGCCCCACCAATATTTGCATACTAAAATTGCCACTGGTGATGGGAGAACTCAAAAACTTTTTAGATGCATACCAGCAAAGCCACTACACAACATTTTATTAGGCCTTTGTTGTCTAAAAAGGAAGGAAAATACAATCACGAGGATCCACTTTTATTGACAATATACGACTCACAGACAGTGCATTGCGCAAACAAAACAACCCTTGCAATATCAACTGGAATTGCATGGGTCTATTAATGAACTTTTTGTTGAAAACTAATATTTGAATGGGAAGAGTCTGTCACTGGCAAACATGGTTACAGACCCAACAACATTATATAGTATCCCTTCCTCATGGTTACAGACCCAACAACATTATATAGTATCCCTTCCTCATGGTTACAGACCCAACAACATTATATAGTATCCCCTCCTCATGGTTACAGACCCAACAACATTATATAGTATCCCTTCCTCATGGTTACAGACCCAACAACATTATATAGTATCCCCTCCTCATG
>NC_092096.1:26332575-26346736 GCF_045679555.1 Salvelinus alpinus
TGCAAAACAATGAAATCATTCGAATATTGCCTAAAATGATTAATAAGATCCTAATGAGAGAGAGATCTATATAAGCAATATAACAATTGAGATGTACAAACTATGGCATAAGGGAACGATGAGTGGATAAGTGGCAAGCCGTCATTTCAATTAAGACATTAATGAGCGAGTAGTCTCACTATTTGTTCAGCACTTTTGAAATGTACAGCGACAGAATTCAGAACATGGGCCGTTCTTACAGTATTCTACCTGTACACCAAGTCAACTGGAGGATAAAAAACGGGGCATATAAGCAGACAATGAAAGCTGTTACAGTATTCTACGATGACATTTCTCGAGAACAGGCTGTAGGCTACATGTGCACCACCAAGTCAAAACAGTAGGGTAAGTTTTGAGGGGGAGACGGACAAAACTCTTAGGCTGAGACACATAGGCTACTAACAGCTTACTACACAACATACAATTAGTAGTATTTTCTTAGCTACAGTATACATATCTCCCTGGCATATTACATCATTTATGCAGCCGTATGCAAGACATGTTTTGGACCGTTGTTGTGCTGTGCTTACTTGAATGTGGCGAGGCGGTCCTTCTTGTGGGCAAACTTTGTCATCAAAGTCTTGCATTCTCTGGATTTCGGGCGCTTTCAAGATAGCTGGGAACTCAGGGAAAAAACACTGTGGAATCATGATGTCAGTGATCTTCAGGTCGGCGCTCTAGAAAGAGGCCAGCGTTCCCCACATGGAATTCCGAGTTGAATGACCATTCAACACGTATGTTTCCAATCTGAAGTTGTTTTTTCCCTAGTTCCCAGTTGTCTTGAACGCACTGAAGTCTGAGATTTCCCAGTTATTAGTATCCAGTTGTTTTGAATGCGGCTGAAGTCATGCTGTTTTGACTGCATGGCCAATGTATTCAACCTTTTCTGTCCCATGGTGTTGCGTGTGAATGTTTATCCTTATAAGTTTGGAAAATAGATCCTTCAGACTTAATGTTTTAAATCCTTAAACCCAGACTTGGACCGTACACCGTCTCCTCTGAATAGCAGGCAGGGGAAGCAAAAGTTAGCCGTTGATTCATTGCAAGCCACTCATTGTTGAATTAGCAATTCCCAACTTTTTGACTTATGTTTATGTCCAATGGTCCGACACGTTTTATCTATAATTTTTCTTCATATGACAAGGATTGGGGCGGCAGGCAGCCTAGTGGTTAGAGCGTTGGACTAGTAACCGAAAGGTTGCTAGATCAAATCCCCGAGCTGACAAGGTTAAAATGTGTCGTTCTGCCTCCTGAACAAGGCAGTTAACCCCCTGTTCTTAACTGACTTGTCTAGTTAAATAAAGGTAAAATCATTGAAAGGGATTTTCCAGTAGATTGTCGACGTGATTCATGACGACTGCTTGTCGAGCTCTAGCTAAGATTGTGAAAGTATGATGTTGACATGATCAGTCCAATCAAAGCTACAGTAGATCTGATTGGCCTGTCTGTGTGGGGCATTTCAGCTGTTCCCCTCTTGCCAGAATACACTCACACACTCTACCTGCTCCAGGTCTAAACAAGAGACCCAGCAGAAAACCCTACAAACCAGCCTTTATAGAGAGAATGGCAGCGCCAATTTGTCTTTAATTGGACACGTTTGGGAGAGAACTCCGTAATGGACGTGTCCACTTCTCCTCTAACTCATTCATGAGAGAGGGAGCGCAAAAAAACGACTGCTATTTGTGCCAAAACAGAGTACAAACAGAGGGTACCTGTGACGGACCCGAACTTAAGGTAAGCTTTGACTATGTACAGACTCAGTGAGCATAGCTTTGCTATTGAGAAAGGCCACCGTAGGCAGACCTGACTCTCAAGAGAAGACAGGCTATGTGCACACTGCCCACAAAATGAGGTGGAAACTGAGCTGCACTTCCTAACCTCCTGCCAAATGTATGACCATATTAGAAACATGCATTTCCCTCAGATTACACAGATCCACAAAGAATTCGAAAACAAACCCAATTTTGAATAACTCCCATATCTACTGGGTGAAATACCACAGTGTGTCATCACAGTAGCAAGATTTGTGACCTGTTGCCGCAAGAAAATTTCAACCAGTGAAGAAAAAACACCATTGTAAATGCAACCCATATTTATGTTTATTTATTTTGCACATTGTTACAACACTGTATATAGACATAATATGACATTTGAAATGTCTTTATTCTTTTGGGACTTCTGTAAGTGTAATGTTTACTGTTCATTTTTGTTTATTTAACTTTTGTTTATGATCTACTTCACTTGATTTGGCAATGTTAACATATGTTTCCCATGCCAATGAAGCCCTTGAATTGAGAGCGAGAGAGATTCGTCCTTTGATCTCCTCTCCTTATCCCAAAACGAAACAGACGCTGGGATATAATAAGCACTAGAAAAAAAGTATTCCACCCCTCCACAACAATGGTAAATACTTTTTGTTTTCCCTGCTAACTCAGGTGGAGAGGGATGTTGGATGTTCGCCTCCCAATCAGCCTTCTCTGTTTCTTATTCTCCCTTTTCTGTTATTTTCCCCTCATCCCGCTCGCCTGTCATAGCCACGACAAATCGTTTAGCGACTCGAGCAGACGGTACATCCTTTCATTACAACCCGGGAGCCTTCTGCCATTTCTCGCTTTCTCTACCTCTCTCTCTGTATTTTTTTCAATCGGCAGACAGGAGACTCATTCTGGGCAAACATAAATTATCTATTGATGAGGGAAACTCATTAATGTGAGGCAGAGTCTTTTGTGAGTGAATTTGCCAAGGGGGCGGTGGTAGGGGGGGGATCATTCATGTTTCACTGGCCTGCTAATGACCCCCGATCGTTTGGAGAGAGGGGTGCAATCGGCCCACTGTGACAGTGATGCATGGGCCTCCGAGTCACATTGATCGCACAGGGGTCCTTAGGAGTGGACATAACAAAACACACACACTGTGCACCTTTGTAAACCTCACATGCCTGCTTTGTGTCAGAGACAAGTGCATCTAGACTATGCTGCCTCCCTGTGTGCGTGCGTGACGAGACCTTCCTTCTATGATATGAGCGCTGATTACAAGAGCAGACCACCCTAAGCAGAGTGCTGAAGGTTGATGGGACAGCAGGCTAGAGTGTAGCTATCTAGCTTAGACACACAGCGCTGTGAATGCCAAAGACTGGTCTACTGGGAGGTATAGGCCTAGTTCATTTGAAGGCAGAGGACAAAGTGCTGTTTGAAAAGCTACATGGCAAAAGCTCTGGAGAAGTGAGAGTGAAGCTGTGGGAGGACAGAGTTGGATTTGGGGTGTGTGAGCTTGTGTCCTGCATCCAGCTCTGTGTGTGTGCCCACGTCCAGCGCCTGTCAACATGGTGAGAGGTTAAGCAATAAATGTTTATGGAGAAGCCTCTCACAGAGTTTACACACACTTCCCTCAGCACTTATTGCTGCGCTCTGTGATTTCCACCTGTGCTCCCGGGCTCACCCCTCTCCCGGACTCTTAAAAACCCAGAGTGCTTCTGTGTTATTCTGCCAGTCCTTTCCCAGGCTGTGTCTTAAATGACACTCTATTCCCTTTGGGCCCTGGTCAGATGTAGTGTACTATATAGTCAATAGGGTGCAATTTGAGACGCTTACCAAGTCCCCCCCCCCTCCCCCGATGTTGTTTAGCTAGTGGCGACTCTGTGTGGACTTTAAAGAGGTCTGAGTGACGGGTTGATATGCCGTGTTCTCAGCTCTTTTACCGTGTTGGAGCGTAAAGATGCTGCTGTTGCTACAGGGCAGCAGAGCTCTACTCAGGGAACTTTATGTACTCACACACTCATCAATGTGCACACACACATCCACACACACACATCCGCACACACTATCATGCATACAGCAGGTGACCACTCTTGACAGCGCTGTATATCGACAGTGACACAGCTAACCCGAAACAAACGAGCAAACGTCTCCTCTCACCGCTCCCCTGGTTATTGGACACACCTGGCTGCTTCACCGCCAGAGGAAACCAAGTGGTCATGAGTCAGATGTCAGGAGATCGGTCCAGGCCAGGGAGGGCAACTCAATAGCCCCAGGCCCCTTTAGACACACAGGGACAGGGCTTATGGGGAGAGGCAAATGGTCTGGATAACTGGCCCTCCTCCCTTGTCTACCTGAGAGGCCTAGAAGGTTTCTTTTGGCCTTTGTTGTCTTCAAAAACAAACAAATTACTATGGCACTCTTCTTATAATTACTTAAAAATGCCTTTATTTTACTTATGGCATGTTCAATAGAAGAAAAAGTTAACTCTGTGTTTCGGCAGCATGGCCTTCATCAGGGAGTAACCACAGTCTTTGTAGTCTCATTGATCAGGAGAATAGGAAGAGGATTTGTTTTGTCATTTCTCTGTCTCCATCATTCAGTTTTGATAGAAACATTCCTGGTAGGGATGAACATTTCTCTAGCTTTTGCTGCCGACTAACCGATCCTCATAACTTAACAAACGCTTACATTTGTTCCAAACAGTAAAATGATGTGACCAACAGAAAATCATGCATACTAGAAACATACATTTTTCCAAATACTTAATGGGGGGGACTAGAAACAAAGTGCTTTAATTTATAAACAGTAAAACAGATATGTATGAAATTACCCTCAAAGGAAAGCTTTCGTTCTGTACTGGCGCCTAATATTAAGCATTCTATGTGTATTCTAAAATGTATTATAAACTGGGTGGTTCGAGCCCTGAATGCTGATTGGCTGACAGCCGTGGTATATCAGACCATTTACCATGCGTATGACAAAATCTGTATTTTTATTGCTCTAATGACGTTGGTAACCAGTTTATAATAGAAATGTGGCACCTCGGGGGTTTGTGGTGTATGGCCAATATACCACGGCTTAGGGCTTCTCCTCCATCATTGTCACGGCCGTTTACATCCCTTTTCAAGCCGATACCACGACGGCCCTCAAAGAACTTCACTGAACTTTATGCAAACTGGAAACCACATATCCTGAGGGTGCATTTATTGTAGCTGGGGATCTTAACAAAGCAAATTTGAGGACTAGGCTGCCGAAGTTCTATCAACATATCGACTGTAGTACTCGCGCTGCTAAGACTCTCAACCATTGCTATTCAAACTTCCGGAATGCGTACAAGGCCCTCCCCCGCCCTCTTTTCAGCAAATCTGACCACGACTCCATCTTGCTCCTCTTTTCCTATAGGCAGAAACTCAAACAGGAAATCCCGGGAAGCTTGCGAAAATAATCTAGACGAATACGCTGATACGGTGACTGAGTTTATAAGGAAGTGTATAGGAGATGTAGTCCCCACGGTGACTATTAAAACCTACCCTAACCAGAAACCGTGGATAGAAACTGAAAGCGCGAACCAACGCATTTCACCATGACAAGGTGACTGGGATTATGGCAGAATATAAACAGTGTAGTTAATCACTCCACAAGGCAATCAAACAAGCTAAACGTCGCAATTCAACGGCTCAGACACAAGACGCATGTGGCAGGGACTACAGACGATCACAGACTACAAAAGGAAAACCAGCCATGTTGCCGAGACCGTTGTCTTGCTTCCGGACAGGCTAAACACATTCTTTGCATGCTTTGAGGATAACACAGTGCCACTGACGCGGCCGCTAACAAGGACTGTGGGCTCTCCTTCTCCGTGGCCGACGCGACTAAAACATTTAAACGTGTTAACCCTGGCAAGGCTGCCTGGCCAGACGGCATCCCTAGCCACGTCCTCAGAGCATGCACAGACCTGCTGGCTGGTGTGTTTACGGGCATATTCAATCTCTCACTATCCCAGTCTGCTGTCCCCACATGCTTCAAGATGGCCACCATTGTTCCTATACCCAACAAGGCGAAGGTAACTTATCTTAATGACTGTAGCCCCCTAGCACTCACCTCTGTCATCATGAAGTGCTTTGAGATAATAGTCAAGGATCATATCACCTCCACCATACCTGCAACCCTAGATCCACTTCAATTTGCTTTACCTTCAATTTGCTTTACCGCCCCAATGGATCCACCGACGATGCAACGCCATCACTCTGCACACTGCCCTATCCCATTTGGACAAGAGGAATACTTATTTATACCTAGGGCTCCCGAGTGGCGCAGCGGTCTAAGGCACTGCATCTCAGTGCAAGAGGTGTCACTACAGTCCCTGGTCCGTATCAAGGCTGTATCACATCCAGCTGTGATTAGGAGTCCCATCGGGTGGCACACAATAGGCCCAGCATTGGCCGGGGTAGGCCGTCATTTTAAATAAGAATTTGTTCTTAACTGACTTGCCTAGTTAAATAAAGGTTAAATAACATTTTTAATAAAATGTAAGAATGCTGTTTATTGACTATAGCTCAGCATTCAGCACCATAGTACCCTCCAAGCTCATCATTAAGCTCGAGGCCCTGGGTCTGAACCCCGCCCTGTGCAACTGGGTCCTGGACTTCCTGACGGGCCGCCCCCAGGTGGTGAAAGTAGGAAACATCACCTCCACTCCGCTGATCCTCAACACTTGGGGCCCAACACGGGTGCGTGCTCAGCACCCTCCTGTACTCCCTGTTCACCCATGACTGCGTGGCCAAGCATGCCTCCAACTCATTCATCAAGTTTGCAGACGAAACAACATTAGTAAGTTTGATGACCAATTATGACAAGACAGCCTACAGGGAGGAGGTGATGGCTCGGGGAGTGTGGTGCCTGGAAAACCACCTCTCAATTAATGTAATCAAAACAAAGGAGAAGATCGTGGACTTCAGGAAACAGCAGAGGGTTCACCCCCCTATCTACATCGACAGGACCGCAGTGGAGAAGGTGGAAAGCTTCAAGTTCCTTGGTGTACACATCACTGACAAACTGAAATGGACCACCCACACAAACAGTGTGGCGAAGAAGGCGGATCAGAGCCTCTTCAACCTCAGGAGGCTAAAGAAATTAGGCTTGTCACCTAAAACCCTCACTAACCTTTACAGATGCACAATTGAAAGCATCCTGTCAAGCTGTATCACCGCAGGTACTGCAACTGCACCGCCCACAACCGCAAGGCTCTCCAGAGGGTGGTGCGGTCTGCCCAACACATTACCGGGGGCAAACTACCCACCCTCCAGGACACCTACAGCACCCGATGTGAGCCACTGCCTGTTCACCCTGCTATCATCCAGAAGGCGTGGTAAGTACAGGTGCATCAAAGCTGGGACTGAGAGACTGAAAAAAAGCTTCTACCTCAAGGCCATCAGACTGTTAAACAGCTGAGTGGCTGCTGCCTATAGGCATAGCCTAGAAATCACTGGCCACTTTAAGGAATGGAACACTAGTCACTTTAATTATGTTTACATATCTGGCATTACTCATCTCATATGTATATACTGTATTCTATACTATTCTACTGTATCTTAGTCCGTTCCGCTCTGACATCGCTCGTCCATATATGTATATAGTCTTCCTTCATTCCTACTTAGATGTGTGTATTGGTTATATGTTGTGTAATTTGTTAGACATTACTGCACTGTCGGAGCTAGAAGCACAAGCATTTTGCTACACCTACAATAACATCTGCTAATCACGTGTATGTGACCAATAAATTTAGATTTAGATTTGTAATCCAGGCACTCCGCGTTGCGCATAAGAACAGCCCTGAGCCGTGGTATATTGGCCATATACCACACCCCCTCTGGCCTTGTTGCTTAACTATCCCAACTAAAATGCACACGCTCCAATTGAATTCCACGAAATGATGCTAATTAACCTATAGACCGATAAGCATGACCGGTCAAATGTATTTTCGATGCCTAACCGATTAATGGTTAACCGTTAACATCCCTAGTTCCTAGTTATTTGGCCCAGGCCCTGACCTATTTGCCTATTTGTGTTCATAGTGTGCGTGTTTTGTTCGTCCTCAGTATTTGTCATTAGGCCACATGTAGCCACTTTAATTAAGAGGCCATTACCACAGCATTATCATCCAAAGCAGATCAATCCCATTAGGGGATCGATGAACGTCAACTACCTATTTATTTTTTAAGGTGATCTATATTTATAGATTTGACCCTGAAACCACGAGGCCTTCGATCCGGCAGAAGTGCCCCGCCATAACCTAACACGTCAAACTCATTCCACGGAGAGCTGAGCGCCCACGGGTCTTTGCTCCTCCATTGTACTTGACTGATGAATGAAGGTCACTGTTTAGTAATGAACTCCCCTCACCTGCTTGTCTAGGTCTTCATTGAAAGGAAATAACAAAAGCCAGCAGACACCAGGCCGTCCATGGACTGAGTTTGACCCTACCTGGTCTAAAATGTGGGATTGTTTTAGGTTGGGCAAGGTGATGGACGTCACCAAGGTGTCATAGGCCTGTATGTCTGTTACACCTCTTTATGTTTGCTTTGTCCCTATGGGCCCAGGTCAAAAGTAGTGCACTATAAAGGGAAGAGTTCCATTTGGGATGCAGCCCAGGAAATGTCCACATAATGACCGTGGTCGTTATGTTTTGAAAGGATTATTAGGAAGAAGAAACAACCTTAATGATTTGAAGAGGAGCTGTAAGGGTGCTTGACAAATAGGCCCTTGGTCTGTAATGTGAAGCCATCATCATCCCAGCCTACCCTGCTATTAGTGTTATTATGTGCAATTTATTCCCTTCATTACTGGTGGTGTTCCAGGTGTAATTTGGTGGTTATAAGGTTATGTGAAGACTAACGTAGGTGTGTGTGTGTGTGTGTGTGTGTGTGTGTGTGTGTGTGTGTGTGTGTGTGTGTGTGTGTGTGTGTGTGTGTGTGTGTGTGTGTGTGTGTGTGTGTGTGTGTGTGTGTGTGTGTGTGTGTGCCAATAGCTCGACATGCAACCCTCCACAGCTAATTTGACCCAGTCTTCTCTTTTTTGCTGAATATTATGAATCTTTCCATTTTAATTTATTCTCTTTAGTAAGCAGTGATTGACAAACACACACACACACACACACTCATTAAGATGTCGTCCCCTCTCGGATAGCACTGTACGCACCGTTACCCTCGCAGCAGTGCTGTCAACAAACGTACCAACAGCGCTAACAGAACACTGTACCAGAGACACACACACACCCCCTCCCCTTGCAGTGCTAGATAATAGAGCTGCCATGGCATTCACACGGGCTGTCATACAGAAACCTGTCCTGCATAATGTATTTATTTCCAGGTAATAGTTGTTCATTTATTTATTTGGTTTCCTGCTTATCATCACGGACATTTATTTGATTTATTTCCACCTCACTATAAAACGCACCAGACTGCGAGGTTTATCGATTTGTGTCCAGTCGGAATGCCAGTCCGGAACGCAGAGTGGGAAAATTTATAATTTATATGAACTTACAGTATATCCACCTAAAGGAATCTATAATAGTGATGGGGGAAATCGATACAGTTACATATCAATCTTATTTTTGCCGATATGTTGTTTTGACTATTGCAATATTTTTGCGCTAGTTGGCTGTACCTGCTCACCAAAACTCCAGTATTTTTCCTTCATAGCTTTTCCTCCATTTTTAATAGGGAGACAATTTGTTTTCAGCGCTTTATTTTCATGGCTCTTGTCCCTCTGAGGCAGACATATGGTGAGCAATATGTTTGGAACAACAAATCGTAATAAAATCACAGTATCAAATCACAATACATACAGTAAAGAATCGTGATAATTGCAATGCATATCTTATCGGCACCTAAATATCATAATGATGTTGTTTTGTGAGGTCGCTGGCAATTCCCAGTCCTAATCTATATTTCAGTGAAAGGCGAGAGGATGAATTTTGGGTGCTGTTCGATACCTCTGAAATGGTGCTTTCAAGGTTGACTGGGACCCCCACTGATTCAGCACTCCTGTCCCATCAACGTCTCGATGCCTTTTCTTCTCCCATCACAACACATGAACCACACCCAATGGATTTATTTTATTTGTCAAAAATATCCACATATGGATTTT
Organism: Salvelinus alpinus; assembly: GCF_045679555.1. Lineage (NCBI taxonomy): Eukaryota > Metazoa > Chordata > Actinopteri > Salmoniformes > Salmonidae > Salvelinus > Salvelinus alpinus. The sequence continues at coordinate 26,342,520 of NC_092096.1, forward strand.
GATCAAAGTTTTCCGTTGTTTTTGAGTTAGGGTTTTGAGTGGACGAGCCAGTGAAATCTCTCCTATGTCCCCTTCTCTCTCTACCTCTTTTTCTCCGTCCCTCTTTTTTCCTCCATCCCTCGCTCTCTGATAAGTGCTTAAGATTGCTCTGAGCATGTTGATACCCTGCCCCCAGTACCCCCTCCCCCCCTCCAGGGCTCAATGTGATACATGTCTAATGCCAGTGGGTGAGCAGAGCTGTCGGTTGGAGAGACTGAGGTTCTTGTCATCAAGCAGATGGAGAGGGGAATGATGGTGAAAGAGGGATATCAGAGGATGGACGGAGGGGTTATGGAGGATGAATGATGGTGTTTACCCTCTCCCTCCCACCTCTGTCATTCCTGCTTTCTGTGGCACAAGCACCTGTTTTGTTCTTCTATCCTCGTGGGGATCTAAAATGTATTTCCGTTCAGAATCCTATTTTCCATAACCCTAACCCAAACCCTAAACCTACCTCCTAACCCCTAACCCTATTTGTAACCCAAACCCTAAACCTACCTCCGAACCCCTAACCCTATTTGTAACCCAACCCCTAAGCTTAAAATAGCCTTTGCTCTCGTGGGGATGTGGGAAATGTCCCCACGAGAGAGCTTTTTCCTTGTTGTACTATCCTTGTGGGGACTTTGGGGGATTTTTGGTCACCACAAGGATAGAAGGACCTACACACACACCCTTAGTGCAGATTACAGCTCACTCACTGTCACACGTCAGCCATGATACTTACATCTGAGGCTGACTGAGTCATTCTGCATTGTCCCAATACACACAGTCTCCCACATCAATTGATTTGTAACTGAAAGTCTCATGGAACTCAGCTGACTTGTATGATGATAAGGAAACCCTCTCTGAGTGTTCCATCTCTTTTAATGTAGTGATGACACACAACCTGTTGACAGGTTTGCATTACTCATAAAGAGCTTTTTATGTAAATGGATGAATCAGTGCCAACCTCCCTGCCTGCCTGTCTTTACTCTTGTTATTCACTCAGAAAGACATGCTTACGTTTGTAAATTAGAGGCTGTGGCTGAACCACAGACACGGACCCACACAGACACCCAGACAGGCAGACAGACAGACAGGCAGGCAGACACCCAGACAGGCAGACACCCAGACAGGCAGACACCCAGACAGGCAGACACCCAGTCAGGCAGACACCCAGACAGAAAGAGACCCACACAGATAGACAGAGACCCAGACAGACAGACACAGACAGAGACCCAGACAGAGAGACAGAGATATACACATGAAGAAAAAGACAGACAGACATACAGACAGAGACCCACACAGACAGACAGAGACCCACACAGGACGAAAGAGACCCAGACAGACAGACAGTCAGACAGACAGACATAGACCCAGACAGAGAGACAGAGATCTACACAGGCAGAAAGAGAGACAGACAGACAGACAGAGACCCTGACAGAGACCCACCCAGACAGACAGACAGAGACACAGACAGACAGACAGACAGACAGACAGACAGACGCGCAAACACAGACAGACGCGCAAACACAGACAGACGCGCAAACACAGACAGACGCGCAAACACAGACAGACGCGCAAACACAGACAGACGCGCAAACACAGACAGACGCGCAAACACAGACAGACGCGCAAACACAGACAGACGCAAACACATGCGCAAACACAGACAGACGCATACACATGCGCAAACACAGACAGACACATACACATGCGCAAACACAGACAGACACATACACATGCGCAAACACAGACAGACACATACACATGCGCAAACACAGACAGACACATACACATGCAGAAAGACAGACATGCGCGTGCACACAGACAGACAGACATGCGCGCGTACATAGACAGACAGGCACGCACACACAGCTGCGCGCAGACAGATACGCACGCAGACAGATACGCACGCAGACAGACACGCACGCACACAGACACGCACACAGACAGACAGACACGCACGCACACAGACACGCACGCACACAGACAGACACGCACGCACACACACAGACACGCACGCACACACACACACACGCGCACACAGACACACACACACGCGCACACAGACACGCACACAGAGAGACACACACACACGCGCACACAGACACGCACACAGAGAGACAGACAGCAGTGACAGAGTCCAACCTGAGAATCATTCTCCAGCCCCTGATCCTCCCTCTCCTGTGTTTTACGACCACCGGCAGCTCTTTTGACTTATGCAGCTCTGCGTTTATACGGCGCAGAACTCTGGCCTGGTAATTGGACAGTGCCGTAAAAAAGCAGATTTAAAGTGTGTGAGAGATACAGTCACTGGTGATTGAAGACACCAGGAAGTGAGAGTATCTCTCTGTCTCCTGATTCCCAGGTGGGGACGACGTTAAATCGAGGTCCCGGCTCATTCGACTTCTCAAACGATCGTGAGAGCTTATCAAAAGGCGTTTAATTTCAAACCCCGGGGGACTGTTTTGTATGAGAAGTGTGGCCCTTTGGTGACATCTTAACCATCTAATCCCACCCTTTGAAACAGCCAAGTGAATTAGCGACTAGTGAGCAAAGTCTGTAGTAGTTGATCAGCTAAAAGTCCTTCTAAGCCCTCCACTTCAATGGACTCCAAAAAAGGATTGGTCTTTTGTAGTCTTTGTAGTCTTAAACAATGAGTTCCCACCCACTCTCTTGTTTTGTGTTTTTTTGTTTTGAACACCGGTTTACAATCCAAGCGTTTAGGAGATTACCGGAGCTACATTTGTGTTCCGACGGGAGCCATTTTGGGTCCTTCAAGCCCTCCACTGGGAGCCATCTGGGCTCTGCTCTAAAGCAGTCGACCCTCCCCACCCCTAGCCCTCCATTGTGAGCGTTTTTACTTTGGACGGGAAACTAAAGTGGCTCGCGTGGGCCGCCAATCAGCCGCCACAGCTCAGATCAGCTCCAGAGCTCCAGGGGTGTGAATGCAGTCTGTTACCTCAGAGAAAGAGAAAACAAGCCCAGGCAGGTGCATGCAGACAGAAATTATTCATAAGCTACATTTATTAAAATAACACAGTACTCCTCTGTTTGTATAGACTATATCCCCTATATCCTATATCTGTTATGCGGGGGTATCCCCCGAGCGGTGAAAGGCCCACCGGTATCAATGGGCCACATTATCACCTCTGCTGGGGGGCCCCTGAGTGGCCCTAGAAACACTCTGTGCCAGGCATGATGCTTTAGTCAGCCCACAGCCACTCAGTACACAGCCAGCCCATTTCATGGTGTTGGTATGCAGGCGATAGGTAAGACATGGTCTTTGCCAGCGAGAAGGTGACAAAACAACCAAATATTGAGCTGTAGCAGGAGATAATGAGGTGTGTGTGTACATGTGTTTACACACGTGTGTTGCCGCCCGCCAGCTTGTCCATTAGTGTGTAATGTGATTCCGTGTATAGGCCAGTATTATTCATGTTGCTCAGTAGGATCATTTCTGACCATTAGGCTTCACAAAGCTCTGCTGCCATTATTTTAGTATTTGTGCTGTTGTCAAGTGGTGAGCAAATGTCCCTTCCATCATGCCTCCTGTAGTTGTATAGTTCTATATGTGGTCCAGCAGATAGGCACACTCATCAGTCCTGCAGTGAAGGAAACGGTGTGTGTGTACTCCCGTGTGTCTGTGTACTTGTCCATTCAGTCCCCCCTACAAAGCTTTCTTACTACGCCCCATTTTCCCTTCTTTGTCCTTCATCTCTTTCCCTTTCTCTCACTCTTTCTTTCTCACCTTCTCTCTTCTATATCTCTCCCTCTTTACTATCTCTCTCTCCCCCACTGTCTCTCTCTCTCTCTCTTTCTCCCCACTGTCTCTCTCTCTCTCTCCCACACTGTCTCTCTCTCTCTCTTTCTCCCCACTGTCTCTCTCTCTCTCTTTCTCCCCACTGTCTCTCTCTTTCTCCCCACTGTCTCTCTCTCTCTCTTTCTCCCCACTGTCTCTCTCTCTCTCTTTCTCCCCACTGTCTCTCTCTCTCTCTCTTTCTCCCCACTGTCTCTCTCTCTCTCTTTCTCCCCACTGTCTCTCTCTCTCTCTTTCTCCCCACTGTCTCTCTCTCTCTCTCTCTCTCTCTCTCTCTCTCCCCTCTCTCTCTCTCTCCCCACTGTCTCTCTCTCTCTCTCTCTCCCCACTGTCTCTCTCTCTCTCTCCCCACTGTCTCTCTCTTTCTCCCCACTGT